>NC_085994.1:39066700-39186700 GCF_030014385.1 Trichomycterus rosablanca
TATAGTTTATGCAAAAACAAAACAAAAAACTTTAATCTCTGTACTGTATATTGTCTCTATTACTTAATGATATCGCATTATGTAATGTATGCTAATATAATGTACTGTGTGTTAACAAGAACGACCTATTAACATCATTATAAACATCAATCTTCCACTTTATATACCAAACTGACAGTAAAGCAGATGCAGTAAATGTAAACGCAGGTGAAAATACCCAGAAATTGTACAAATGTTTATTATTTAATGTTTAATATTTTATTCACTGCTGCCGGTCCCATATAAGGACATGACAGCGCGGGTTTGTTTACGTTACATGAACCACGTGACCGCGTAGCGGCGAGATCAAGGAGTGTCGCGATTCTCTCTCTCTTTACGGCTCTGGTCCGACTGACCCCCCACGATGACCCACGAAGACCCACGCTAACGATGCTCTCGGTCAGTAAAGCCCCCAGTGTATATTTTATTCTTCACATCTGCATGAGTGTGTTTTTTTCAGATTTGCTTCACAATAAAAATGATAGTTTTACTAAATATAAAATATTTTATTGTTTTATTTGATGTTTATGACATTTAGAGCAGAATATCCTGCAATATCTGGATTATTTGACTCCGCCCGTTTGTTTGATGTATAATGAAAACATATTAGTCCAAATATTGAGTGATAAAAATATATATTTATAATTATCAGCAAAAATTAAATAAATAAACATCTCGAAGCTTGTAACTTTTTCTTATGTTCGCTAACAGTGGATTTGTTTATGATACAGAATAAATGTTTACATAATAATACTTTACATAATAAATAAATCATCAGCTGTTTAGTGTAAACATTTATAAAAACAAATATTTACAGAAGCACTAAAATCTTTCTCATGATCAGAGATTCATGCTGATGGTTCATGTGGATTCAGTGGAAATACAAAAAGAAATATCATCAAATAAATATTTCAATGTTTCCACATCCGCCATTTTAACTCTGTTATATTAGCTTTACCTGAATAAAATCTAAATATAGTTTCTGTTTACATGATCATGATTAAATGATGATTTTATGTACAAATGAGGATTATTAATCATGATGAAATGATTGTTGTGGTTACAGAGAGATTTCTGTGTGTGTGTGTGTGTGTGTGTGTGTGTGTGTGTGTGTGCTGTTACTCACCCTGTGCTACAGGTTCGTCCTTATAGTCCTTTATCAGCACTTGTAAGTTTTGTTTGCAGATCTCCATGTCTGCAGCGGCTTGATCGTAATATCCTGGATAACCGATCGGATCAGAGAATGGAGGCAGCATGTTCACTTCTTCCTTCTTTACAAAATCTGCGTAAAAACTCTCCTCTCCATCAGCACCAAACATATCTTCCTTCTCTGTGTCTGAGCACGCTGTTATTCCCAAGTGTTCATGTTTAACTGTGGAACAAAATCACACAACACAAACTTTCACTATAAAACTACAAACACACTGAAATAAACAAATAAATCACTTCAAATCACTTTTAATAAACCGAACTTCGAGAAATATATCTTTTATTTAAATAAATAAATAAATACATTAATCACTTTTACTAAACGAACCACAACAAATGTATCTTTTATATATATGTAGTCCCTTTGAAAATGTTTGTTCTTTGATGTTTTGTTTGTGTTAATGAGAGTTCTAATTTATTTAATTCTAAATGTATTTCTAATGATTGGGTGATTTACTGAGTCGATACTTTTATTTATAAATGATTCGTTGGCTTTGTTTGTTTTCTCTGAACGTGTGAGGGGGCGTGGCCTCGGCTGAGGTAAAGAGATGGAGAGAGCGGGAAAACAGGAGAGAGCGGGAAAACAGGAGAGAGCGGGAACACAGGAGAGAAAGAGCCGGATAGAAAGTTCCAGATTAAGTGACTAAACCGTTTTTTAAGAGAAGCTCCGGGTTGTCGGGGAGAGAACCTGAGGATTAGTGAAAGTCGTGTAGAAGCTAGCGTAGTAGGCTAACTCATGCTACTGTATACTGGTTATTCTCCTGAGTGCGGTAGCATCGTAGGCTAACACAGGCTACAAAAGTGCACCATAACTCTGAATAAATAGGAAGAGTAGATCCTCTAACCCAGTCAGCTACTGATACTCTTCTGAACTTTATGTGTTTCTAGAATATTAGTCCCTGACTTGACCTCAGTCCTGTCAGGGGGGGCAATTTATTTTATTTGTATTCTTTGTCAATATAAATGCACATGTTTGTGATTTCTATTGTATTTGTATATAATAACATATAGTTCATGTATCAATAGTGTTTAAATGATGAATGTGGAGTGCATAGGTAGTTTAGTATATCGGGTTTTTAATTTAGCATTAATTATCATATAATAAACGTACCAACACATCAAATAATTTAAAGTAACCCATATAAATAGATAAATAAACCACTTTAAATCATAAATATCATAATAAATAATAAACAAATAACTTGAAATTACGTTTAATAAACCGAACTACAAGAAATGTATCTTTAATTCAAATTAACAAATAACTTTTAATCACTTTCAATTAACAGAACTACAAGAAATATATTTTATTCTAATTAATAAATACATAATCACTTTTAATACACTGATGTACAAGAAATTCATCTTTTTTTAATAAACACTAGTCCACCACTGCTGACACTTGGGTTCGAATCTCAATCTCAGCATTGCTATTTATTATCACCCTGTCTATTATATATTCCTGCCTTGCTCTCAGTGTTTCCGTGCCGCGACCCTGACCAGGTTAAAGCCTTTAATGAACTGAAATATTAACAATCTGACTCAAAACAGATAATCTAGTTTTAGGATGAACTGTAATAATGATAATAATAATAATAATGGAATGAACTTACTCTGAGCCCTCACACACACCAGTGTGAATAAAATCAGGTAGAATTTCATCCTGGAGGAGAAGAAGCTGCAGCTCAGATGATCAGATCTGGAACTACATGAGCTTCTCTATAGAACCAGAATTATAGCGGTGAGGAGAGTCGCATAAATCAACCAATCAGATCAGTTCTTTCACTCCGAATCACCTGTTACCAGGCAGGAGCTGAAATGAGTTTGAGATCTTCCTGAAACTTGTATGGTCCTACAGAGTCTGTGTGAGGGACATTCTTAGGAGTCTGGAGGAACATTGGAGGAACTTCAGGTGCTCCCTGCATCTAAACATCTAAATAACATTTATTTTGTCTGTTTTTTTAGTGGACGTCACACCGGCACAGCTGGTGGAGTCTGTCAGACACAGCAACACAGGTTCTGAGGTTCCTGGGTTCGATTCTCACTACAGGCCAGTCTGTCAGGAATTTGCATGTTCTCCCTAAGTCTGCATAGGTTTTCTTTTGGTTCTCTGGTCTCCTAGACTGCAGATGTGTAAGTGAAAATGTGATGCCTGTGATGGAATAGTGTCCTGACCTGGTTCTTTAGTGGTTCAGGACCCACCGTGACCCTGATCAGGGAATGAATGATCTGCAGTGTTTTTACCCTCCTGATTTATTTATCTGACTTAAGTGTTACCTTACATTAGTGGGTTTAACTGCTGAAGCAGCTTTTTTGTTTACATTAAATATGACAGAAAAGAATATAATCAGTAAAATGGTCAGGGTCAAGGTGAGCAGACACAAGGCAGGACTGAACACTGACCAGGCCAATTTGAAGCGGACAGTCCACCTTCTGCATGTTTTTGGAAAGTGGTATGAAAATAAAGTACCCAATGGAAACCCATATAGACAAGAGAAGAACATGCTAAATCTTTTACAGAAAGTAGCACTGTATACTGTCACAGTACTGTAAGTCGCTTTGGATAAAAGCATCTGCTAAAAGCTAAAAATGTAATTTTAAATGCTACACCAGAACAATGCACACTATTATTATTAAAATATATAAAATAATATATGAATAAATTAAAAGCCCTGAAACTCTTCCCAGGTGTCTGTGTGCAAATATACACAAAATTCTACTGATCATCAGCTAAATAATAATAATGTTTTGAGTTAACAAATTGGTAGAACAAGAGAACAGACAGAACAAAGGACTATTGAACTGTTGTACAAATACATGAAGAACCTTTATGTGTTACACAAGATCCTGAACAATCTGCTGCACTGCATCATTTTATGCATTTTCACAAAGCATGAGATGTTTTAGTTCTATTTTAAAAGGATCTTTCACTCCGAGTGTGAAATCAGTATATATTTAAAGTGTTTGTGAACAAGCACATGAGGTGGTTTCTGTAGAGCAGGTTCAGAGATGTTAGAAAGATCCTCCTACACTTCTGCTCCCATACCAGGGACCCACGGGTCCATAAAAGTCCTAATATTAGTTCTATTGTTCACTAATTTGATGTCTTAATAAGTAAAAACAAACTCCATTCCAACAATGTTGACTCAGCATGAAAAAAAATATATAAATACACTTATTCTACATTTGATGAATGCAAACCCTTCCATAATAAGGTGGAACAGGGCGTGTTAACCCCTGACGACAATCTTAAATCAGAAAGGTCACAGGGTACAGGGCAGATTTACATACATACTGAACAGGGTGTGAGGTATATAAAGCAGGTAAATCCCCTTCTGCATGTTTTGGGTAGTGAGGGAAAAAATACCTGGAAGAAACACAAGTATGCATAGAGAGAACGTACAAAATATTGTACAACAAACCTAGTTGTCCAGAATAAAACCTGTTCACTGGATGTGAGAATTATTAATGATTAATTTGTAGAAACGTCATGTAATAATGTGTGTAAATATAAACCTAAAGCCTTTTCCAGACACAAAATGTGTTTCATTCATTTAAAGCAGGAAAACATCCATGATGTTACACCGATCTACTGCAAGACATCACACACTCACCAATCCACCTTCTGATCATTTTTGGGATGTGTGGAGGAAACCGGAGTGACCGGTGAACACCCACATGGACGTGAAGAGAACATGAGAAACACATTTTACACACAGTGACCGGAGGTTAGGATCAAACCAAGGTTTCCAGGAGGACCCACGATATGTTCCTGTGCAGCACCCACACTGCCGGCTGTGCCATCATGCTGTCCAGTAACATAGAAATAAACAACATTTCTCTCTTCTGTATAATTAAAATATAATAAACTGCAACATAAACACCTGGCGAAGACGAATCATGTGCCTCAGAGTTTATAATAATAAAGCCTAAACTGAAAATGAGCATTTAAATATAATAAAATGTGATGCATTGTTGATTGTTTGTATAATGTTTTTTTGTTTTGCATGTGCGACTGGGTTTATTTCAACTGCATTTAAAATCACAGTAAGTTTTAATAATTGTGATTAGTTGATGTTTCAGGGATTGTAAGAGGTCCTGCTGCTCTGCTGGACAATCAGATGATTCAGTATCACATAAATGTACAACATTTCTCTCTGGATGTCAGCTCACTGTTCTTGCACACTTTGAGGATGTGAATTATTTTCAGGCCTGCGTGTCTCGGCTTTCTCAGACCTGAGAGTGAAGCGAAAGTCTTTACAGAATAAAAAGAATGTTGCTCAACCAGCTCAGAAAGTCCCTGTGATCAGCCGGCTTCATGCTCTGCTCAGCCAATAGAAAATCACCATGTTCAGATCATCATCTGTTGCTGGATGATGCTTCAGTTCTTACTGAAAGAGATGTTCACAGTCCAGAGGTAAAGTCCCTCATCACAGCCTGGCGTGTTGGTTTGTTTCTGTTTTTGGGGAGACCCATGTAGGGGGGGAGGGAGCATCATGGTTCACTGTGTCTTATTGTGATGCATTTTTAAGATTTTAAGGATTTAGAACTGTGACTGATATGCCACTGTGTGCAAAAGTTGTGGTACATTTATTATACGTATATTATTTTATATTATTAGGTTAAATATTAAACATTTTTAATACACATTTAGGGCGGCACGGTGGCTAAGTGGGTAGCACTGTCGCCTCACAGAAGGTTTGCATGTTCTCCCCGTATCTGCATGGGTTTACTCCGGGTGCTCCGGTTTCCTCCCACAGTCCAAAGACGTGCAAGTGAGGTGAATAGGAGATACTAAATTGTCCATGAATGTGTTTGATATAAACTTGTGAACTGATGAATCTTGTGTAATTAGTGGCTACTGTTTCTGTCATAAATGTCTGTCATTAAAATCCAAACAAACAATACACATTTATTATATCAATACTATTATTATTTTATGTTAAATTAATTAAATGTTATTAACTTAACACAATAAGAATTAACCACTGGTGTCTAAACCTTTGCATAAGACAGAAGGATTTAGGATCAAGTTGAATGTTTAGATTTTTTTATGTATTTTGCTGCTGAAGATTTCATTATAATAAGTAAATGTAATTTGTTGGATTGTAATACTGGTTTGTTTTGCTGGATCTGCATCCTCAGTTCTTTTTTTTTTGACCCACAGACCAGTTTGGCAAACTGAAAGCACTTTTCACTTCTTGTTGTAAAAACAACCACAAAGGTCAGATCAGACTTCAGAAATCCCCAACTGTCTGTAGTTCCTTATATATAAAGCAAAAGCAGCCAGTAAGAAAACAGGACTGGGTACAATCATGTGTTACTGGGTAAACTGGGGGTTGAATTGAATCGAGCGTGTTTGAGAGGGAAACGGTGAAATTGCGCCTCCTGCTGTAAATAAGCGGTAAAACAGAACAGTGTGAATCAGGTGTAACAGCGCCACCATCAACCAAACATTTAATACCAGATTAGAAGAAAAATTCACATGAAACGACTTGATTTAATGTCAAACATCTTTCAGTGAATGTTTCAGTATGACACTAAAATTAAATGTTCATTGAAGGTCTTACAAGAACTGGAGTGATGAGCATTACCTTTTAATCATATTTATATGTAAGTTTGGTTCATGTGCCACATCTTTGATTTATAAACACTTGTTTATTTGGTTTAGACACATGGAAACATGCTTTTTGCCAGCATACTTGAACTTCCTTTGGGATCAGTAAAGTATCTAACCTGAGCCACATTGAACAGCTTTGGAATTAACCCAGTAACTTAAATACCCAGCTATTAAATGCTATTTTGATTATATGGGCACAAATTCCCACAGACTTGTAAGAAGAGTGGCTGTTGTTATAGCTGAAAAGATCACATAGAGGCCACTCTAACTATTGGTCATATACAGTAGTGTTACTATAGGTGCAAAAAACTTCTGTATCTGTGTGTTAACTAATCTAAAGCTAATTCTGCAGTATCTCATTCATGAGTTGAGACCTTATTGTTGTAGACAGTGTGAGGAACCATGTTTATTATTATTATATAATATAAATATAAGTTATGAGTGCTGATTTGATGATATTGGACTTTACAGTTGATGTATGTTGGTGTGTTTTTCCCCAAATTGGAATTAAGAAATCCAAAGTTGTGAGCTATAATTATACTCAGCAACTAGCTTAAATTATGTTCCCAAGAGGAAGACAAAAGATTAAGACACCATGTGCCAGTAAGCATATTAAATAAAATAAAACCAACAAGCACTAATTCTAATCACTTTCTCTAGTTTGGATGAGATCCTCATAAACTGCCCGTTCCTGCCCTCTGGTGGTTATTTGGATCATTTACATGTGTTAGTTCTTTAAAGCAGTTAATACAAAACTTAAAAATGAAAAAGGAATTGAACATTCATTCATTTATTGTATGTTTTACCACAACTTTATCCTGTTCAGGGTTGCAGTGGGTCTGATTCACCCTGCGAAAGGTAGGAAACACCATGGACAGGGTGTCAGTCCATCACAGCAAACCAAGGGATAAAACCAAGGCATCTGGTTGATTGATTGATTGATTGATTGATTGATTAATTGATTACTTTATTGATCCCCGAAGTGTTGCAGCAGCAATTACAAGTATTACAAACATTACACTGATGACAGTAATGTAATAAGTAAGATATTAAATCTAATATATATATACAGTGTATCACAAAAGTGAGTACACCCCTCACATTTCTGCAGATATTTAAGTATATCTTTTCATGGGACAACACTGACAAAATGACACTTTGACACAATGAAAAGTAGTCTGTGTGCAGCTTATATAACAGTGTAAATTTATTCTTCCCTCAAAATTACTCAATATACAGCCATTAATGTCTAAACCACCGGCAACAAAAGTGAGTACACCCCTAAGAGACTACACCCCTAAATGTCCAAATTGAGCACTGCTTGTCATTTTCCCTCCAAAATGTCATGTGACTCGTTAGTGTTACTAGGTCTCAGGTGTGCATAGGGAGCAGGCGTGTTTAATTTAGTAGTACAGCTCTCACACTCTCTCATACTGGTCACTGAAAGTTCCAACATGGCACCTCATGGCAAAGAACTCCCTGAGGATCTTAAAAGACGAATTGTTGCGCTACATGAAGATGGCCGAGGCTACAAGAAGATTGCCAACACCCTGAAACTGAGCTGCAGCACAGTGGCCAAGATCATCCAGCGTTTTAAAAGAGCAGGGTCCACTCAGAACAGACCTCGCGTTGGTCGTCCAAAGAAGCTGAGTGCACATGCTCAGCGTCACATCCAACTGCTGTCTTTGAAAGATAGGCGCAGGAGTGCTATCAGCATTGCTGCAGAGATTGAAAAGGTGGGGGGTCAGCCTGTCAGTGCTCAGACCATACGCCGCACACTACATCAAATTGGTCTGCATGGCTGTCACCCCAGAAGGAAGCCTCTTCTGAAGTCTCTACACAAGAAAGCCCGCAAACAGTTTGCTGAAGACATGTCAACAAAGGACATGGATTACTGGAACCATGTCCTATGGTCTGATGAGACCAAGATTAATTTGTTTGGTTCAGATGGTCTCAAGCATGTGTGGCGGCAATCAGGTGAGGAGTACAAAGATAAGTGTGTCATGCCTACAGTCAAGCATGGTGGTGGGAATGCCATGGTCTGGGGCTGCATGAGTGCAGCAGGTGTTGGGGAGTTACATTTCATTGAGGGACACATGAACTCCAATATGTACTGTGAAATACTGAAGCAGAGCATGATCCCCTCCCTTCCGGAAACTGGGTCGCAGGGCAGTGTTCCAGCATGATAATGACCCCAAACACACCTCTAAGACGACCACTGCTTTATTGAAGAGGCTGAGGGTAAAGGTGATGGACTGGCCAAGCATGTCTCCAGACCTAAACCCAATAGAACATCTTTGGGGCATCCTCAAGCGGAAGGTGGAGGAGCGCAAAGTCTCGAATATCCGCCAGCTCCGTGATGTCGTCATGGAGGAGTGGAAAAGCATTCCAGTGGCAACCTGTGAAGCTCTGGTAAACTCCATGCCCAGGAGAGTTAAGGCAGTTCTGGGAAATAATGGTGGCCACACAAAATATTGACATTTTAGGAACTTTCACTAAGGGGTGTACTCACTTTTGTTGCCGGTGGTTTAGACATTAATGGCTGTATATTGAGTAATTTTGAGGGAAGAATAAATTTACACTGTTATATAAGCTGCACACAGACTACTTTTCATTGTGTCAAAGTGTCATTTTGTCAGTGTTGTCCCATGAAAAGATATACTTAAATATCTGCAGAAATGTGAGGGGTGTACTCACTTTTGTGATACACTGTATATATATAAAACAGTACCATGTGCAAATTGTGAATCAGATAGTACCAAGTAATCCAGTAGTAGGTTTATTGTCTTTCGTGGGTATTATAGGTTCTGCATCCTTCTCTTGCACCAGTAAGAGTTATTATAGGTTGCTACAGCTGTGGGCAGAAATGACTTCCTATAGCGCTCTTTGTTGCAGCAGAGTTGGTGGAACCCCTCCACTAAAACCACTAATCTAATCTAATCTGGACCAAACTTATTATTATTATTATTATTATTATTTGGGGTACTTGGGTTGCAGCACTAAATCATGCTTGCCCACTACTACTGAGATCCTGTGTTTAAACCTTAGCTGTGCTATCATCCAGCTGGGCATAATTGACTGTGTCTGGGGGGAAGGAAGTGGGTGCAACTGTCAGTAAGCTTTCAGCAGGGGCATAAATTTAATGTCAGTGTTGGGGGGAGGGGGTAAACAGTAAAACTTCTCAAGAGCAATTCCTAAGGGCGGTCACCAAAGGTGCTACCAAGAAGTACTGTTGTTTAAAATGTTTTATATAGGCTACAATGTAGAACGTTCAACCAGTAATACCAAGAATGGCCTGTAGATGGCACACTATAGTCATCTTTAAAAATGATACAGTTATATTGGGAAAGTTGGGGGGTGGTCTTTTGGTATTTCCATCCGTGACACTCAGTACTAAGCAAGGATAAAATAAGCACATAGAAGTACAGTACTTTGTAGTTCTACAATTACTGACTGTAGTCCATCTGTTTCTCTGCATGCTTTGTTAGCCCCCTTTCACCCTGTTCTTCAATGGTCAGGACCCCCACAGGACCACCACAGAGCAGGTATTATTTAGGTGGTGGATGATTCTCAGCACTGCAGTGACACTGACATGGTGATGGTGTGTTAGTGTGTGTTGTGCTGGTATGAGTGGATCAGACACAGCAGCGCTGCTGGAGTTTTTAAACACCATGTCCACTCACTGTCCACTCTACAGTATTAGACACTCCTACCTAGTTGGTCCACCTTGTAGATGTAAAGTCAGAGACGATCGCTCATCTATTGCTGCTGTTTGAGTAGGTCATCTTCTAGACCTTCATCAGTGGTCACAGGATGCTGCCCACGGGGCGCTGTTGGCTGGATGTTTTTGGTTGGTGGATTATTCTCAGTCCAGCAGTGAAAGTGAGGTTTAAAACTACAGCAGCGCTGCTGTGTCTGATCCGCTCATACCAGCACAACACACACTAACACACCACCACCATGTCAGTGTCACTGCAGTGCTGAGAATCATCCACCACCTAAATAATACCTGCTCTGTGGGGGTCCTGTGGGGGTCCTGACCATTGAAGAACAACATGAAAGGGGGCTAACAAAGTATGCAGAGAAACAGATGGACTACAGTCAGTTGTAGAACTACAAAGTGCTTCTATATGGTACGGCTTTCGTCCGGCTGTGGAAATTTGGTGACTATCTCTTTAAGAGCCGCAGCGCGACTCGCTCCTTCCGCCGGTTCATCCCTGAGCTTAACGTTACACTTCCATACGGATCATCTACCTCCTGATTCACCGCAGGTAATAAATAAAACTCATTATTTTATCTTTATTTCAGCAGTAATAGTGATGATTGTTGTATCTGTGTGAGCAGGAGGATGTTGGGAGTTTCTGTTCTGTTTTTTGCTGTACATTTCGCTTCTTTACAGCAGCGGCGGAAGAACACAAAGCTCAGCCTCTATAATAAACATACTAATGATGATAATCTCTATAATATATAGTTTGACTGTTTATTTATACGTAAGCTTTATGTATTATTTAATTTATTTATTCTTGCATGTATTCGTGTGTGTGTGTGTGTGAGGATGTGTGTTGTGTTTAGTTTATCTGTTAGTGTTTTAATGATTTTATAGATCCTGTCACTGTGAGTCTTTAATTCTTCTTTCATTATTAACACATACAGAGATAAAACACTAATAATTAATAAAATTGTCGTTTTTTTATGAATTAATAGCTTCTGCAGCTCATCATATTATGCGCACTTCTCTAATAAATAAAGGCCACGTCCTAATCCGAGTCACCCTAAATATGAGGTAGGAAATGGAACCTTCATCTGGTACTGTCATATCTCATCACATTGTTATGTACAAAGCACTGTCGCCTCACAGCAAGAAGGTCCTGGGTTCGATCCCCAGGTGGCACGGTCTGGGTCCTTTCTGTGTGGAGTTTGCATGTTCTCCCCGTGTCTGCGTGGGTTTCCTCCGGGTGCTTCGGTTTCCTCCCACAGTCCAAAGACGTGCAAGTGAGGTGAATTGGAGACACTAAATTGTCCATGACTGTGTTCGATATAACCTTGTGAACTGATGAATCTTGTGTAATGAGTAACTAGTGTGAAACATGACGTTAAAATCCTAATAAACAAACAAACAAAAAAATGTACAATAGTGTGCGGATTGGAACACAGCCGATGTTCTGATTGTTTCATATTTTGTGTAAATATAAAACCAATGTACTTTTCTCCCTGTGAATAAACAGGTAGCACCTATTAAAAAATCCTGTATACAAATCAACAGGTAGAATGTTTATAAAGTCTAAACCACTTTATCTGAAATCTGTATTTACATTAAATGACAGGCAGCTCCATTATCATCATCATCATCATCATCATCATCATCATCCATACTGTTTGTTTATTAGGATTTTAACGTCATGTTTTACACTCTTGGTTACGTTCATGACAGGAACGGTAGTTACTCATTACACAAGATTAATCAGTTCACCAAGTTATATCGACCACAGTAATGGACAAATCACCTCACTTGCATGTCTTTGGACAGTGGGAGGAAACCCATGTGGATACGGGGAGAACATGCAAACTCCACACAGAAAGGACCCGGACCGCCCCACCTGGGGATCGAACCCAGGACCTTCTTGCTGTGAGGTGACAGTGCTACCCACTTAGCCACCGTGCTGCCCTCATCCTTACTGTGTGAAGCGGTGGTTTGGGAGCACTGAGAAGCAAGAAGGTATTGGGTTCGATTCCCAGATGGAGCGGCCCGGGTCCTTTCTGTGTGGAGTTTGCGTGGGTTTTGCTCCAGGAGCTCCGGTTTCCTGTGAGGTACTAAATTGTCCATGACTGTGTCTGAACTTGTGAACGGCTGAATCTTGTGTAACCAGTAACTATGTGTCCTGTCATGAATGTAACCACAGTGTGTAAAACATGAATCCTAATAAATTAACAAATAATATTGTGTAAAATTTGGGACACAACTCACAGTAACCACTATTACTTTGAGCTCCGAGCTTGTTCTGCCCTAATCATTCTTTTATACCCACCCACATATTAGCCAGAATCTCTCACAAATTTATTTAAAGGTCAGATCAGGTTAGAGAAGACGCTTGTCCAGATTCTAACATCTATACGATTTGTTTTTAAAGAGTGGAAGAAGGCCAACGGGCGTTTCCATATTGTGTACTTATGAGCAGTAATAGATTCTGGTCAAATGAATGCAATGTAAATAAAAATGTAGAAATATTTTTAGACCTTTAAGCATCAAATAAAAAATTTGAAATGTTAATTTCCGATGTTCTTTAATAAACGTGTCTCTCTTTTTCAGATGGTTGGTGGAACTCGTTGGGCTCGAGCAGAGATGAATTAGCTGAGGAAACCTTTCCTCCCTACGCTGTCGTTTCCTCTCTTTATTTCTCTCTCACCGTCTCTCTCTCGACCTCACGATGGCGTCCTGCTCCCCGGCTGTACGTTTCTGCCAGAAGCTGAACAGGCTGAAGACCCTGGAGGACGACATGATGGCGACGTCCCTCAGACGTTGCTTGTCCACGCTGGACCTGGCACTGCTCGGCGTGGGCGCCATGATCGGCTCGGGACTTTACGTTCTCACGGGGGCCGTCGCTAAGGACACGGCGGGACCGGCGGTCGTGGTGTCCTTCCTGGTGGCTGGTGTGGCCTCTCTTATGGCGGCCCTCTGTTACGCTGAATTCGGTGCTCGCGTCCCTAAAACTGGCTCCGCCTACATGTTCACGTATGTTTCTGTTGGGGAGATCTGGGCCTTTCTGATTGGCTGGAACGTCATCCTGGAGTACATGATTGGTGGTGCGGCGGTGGCCCGTGCCTGGAGTGGCTACCTGGACTCTATTTTTGATCACCGCATCCGGAATTTCACCGAAAGTCACGTGATGCGATGGAATGTACCCTTCCTCGCTCAATACCCAGACTTCTTAGCGGCAGGAATTCTGTTGGTTGCTTCGTTCATCATTTCATTCGGCGTGCGCGTGTCGTCCTGGCTGAATCACGTCTTCTCCGCCGTTAGCATGCTTGTTATAGCATTCATCCTCATTTTTGGATTTGCCCTGGCCGATCCGGTGAATTGGAGTGCACGAGAGGGGGGGTTTGCCCCCTTCGGGTTTTCGGGCATCATGGCGGGAACGGCCACCTGCTTTTACGCGTTTGTGGGGTTTGATGTGATCGCTGCATCCAGTGAGGAGGCGCGTGACCCTCGGAAGGCTGTTCCTATAGCGACTGCCATCTCATTGGCCCTGGCGGGCACGACTTATATTCTGGTCTCGATGGTTCTGACTCTGATGGTTCCTTGGCACACACTGGACCCGAACTCAGCGCTCTCTGATGCCTTCTTCCGGCGTGGGTACAGCTGGGCCGGCTTCATCGTTGCTGTAGGATCTATTTGCGGTGTGTATGAGAAAGGGTCAGGCCAAATCAGGCCATACATCACCTATTATATACACTATATGGCTAAAGTATGTAGACACCACCCTTATTTTTAAGATCAAGAGTTGTAACCACACCTATAATTACATAAAAAAAATAACATGCTTTAAACTTCGGGGCAACAGAAGACTCTTTCTTGTTCCAGCATGTCTTTGCCCCTGTGAACAAAGCATGCTTTTAAAACATGGTTTAGTGTGTGTGGTGTGGTGGAACTCCATGGGCCTGCATCAAGCACTGACCTCAACCCCACTAAACACTTTGGATACGTTAGGTGAGCCAGACCTTCTCATCCAATATGAACATCAGTGCCTGATCTCACAAATGCGCAAAAAACCCACAGGCACACTTTAAAGGACTAGTAACTGGAAGGTCACTGGTTCAAGCCCCACCACTGCCAGGTTGTCACTGTTGGACCTTTGCGCAAGGCCCTTAACCCTCAATTGCTTGCAATATCTCAAGTCTCAGTTGTAAGTCGCTTTAGATAAAGGCATCTGCTAAATGCTGAGTGGGCAACTAAAGACCTGTGTAAGTTCATTCTGAAAAGTCAGATAAACCTCGCTTTGCGGTACAGTCATGCTGGAACAAGACAGATTTTGTACATTTACAGAATTTAGCAGACACTATTTACTATATACAATTCAAGCTCAATAGTCCAATAGTGACAACCTGGTGGTAGCAGGGCTTAAACCAGAGACCTTACAATAACTTATCCAGTACCTTAACCCCTGAGTTACCACTGCCCCTATGTAGGGGCATATTTGATGTAATGGATTTTATACACTTGTTAGCAGTGTAGGGTTGTAGGGCTTTATTGTGAACCCTTTATGGCCACAAAATTGTTTCATTAATGATTATTTGATGGAAACAAAAAAATTACATCCAACAAATATGAGGCAGTTTTGCGCTCAGGTAGCACAGTGGTAAAACATGTTAGCACACCAGAGCTGACATTTTAACTCGTTGGTTTGAAACTTAGCTCTGCCATCCGGGCATCTGCATGAACAACAATTGGCTTATGTTCGGGTGGAGGGGCGGAGTGGTTCCTCATAACGGATGCAATTACGACCTCTGCTGGCTGATTGATGGCACCTGCACAGGGACAAGGGATAATGAGGATCAGGGTGTGTCTCTCTGTACACAAAGCTGATCCACATATGAACTCACCTTGTGCAGGTGAAAAGATGCAGTCGGATACTGCACCCATGTCGGAAGGGGAGTGTGTTAGTCAGGCTCTCCTCAGTCAGAATGGAGATCAGCATCAGTAGGAAAAACTCGAAAAAAGATATGAGGCAGTTGTATAGGAGTAGGTGCACCCTATGGTAAAAATGTTTTCCTTATGATAATGACCAAATTAATATTTCATGATGAAACTGCTAAAACTGTTCAAGGGGGGTTTAACAAAAAGCACCAAGTTTTAATGAGTGCAGACTATGAAGTAGATCAGTATCTCCTCCATCCTTCAGTGAACCCCAGTAAAAGATTAATTCCATTCTGGAGGCAAAAGCAACCCCAGTGATTAATAGGTCTCCTATATTGTGTTTTTTGTCCTATATCACCTGTATATCTTCTGTTGGATTAGACCGTGGCAGGTAGTGTAGGTGCTCCACAGCTCCAAAGATGGTTTAAATCTATTCACACTAGATTTTCTGTTATTAAAGGCTTTATATTTTGCTTCTATATTTTTTATCATTATTTTTTATTTTTACTCCCCAGCAATGAACACGGTGCTGCTGAGCAACCTCTTCTCCCTGCCTCGGATCGTCTACGCCATGGCCGAGGACGGCCTCTTCTTCTCCGTCTTCTCTCGGGTTAATCCGGTCACCAAAGTTCCCGTCATCGCCAGCCTGGTGTTCGGGAGTCTGATGTCTATTCTGGCGCTCATCTTCGACCTGGAGGCGCTGGTTCAGTTCCTCTCCATCGGCACGCTGTTAGCCTACACGTTCGTAGCAGCCAGCGTCATCGTGCTCCGTTACCAACCTGATAAAACCAGCGGTGCTAAAAAGGACACGGCCGTGCCCTCACCGTGCCAAGCGGGCATTTCTGGCTCTGACATGAAAGAGGTAAGAACCGTAGTGGGGTGTCTTTTAGACCCAGGTAAGGACGTGTGAACCCCATCAGGATGTAGCGCAAGTGAGAAATGAGGTTAAACGTTTACATGCACGTAAAAGACACATGGTGCCTAATTTTCTGGATGTATATTTTTGATCCATCAGATACGTGTTAGAAATCAGTTATATATGGAAATGACATGGATCCAACTTTGCAACAACAATTTGGGGAAGGCCCTTTCCTATTTTAGCATGACTGTTCTGTAAAGCTATGAAGAAAAGCTCAGTTTGTAGAATCATCTCTCTGTGAGGATCTATCGCTGGACGGTGTGACTTTACACATCTGAGGGGGCGGGTGCTAGTCCACAGCCATCCTTGGCCAGCGTGAAGATGGTGACTAGAGACTAAAAAAAGCTCATTTTCTTTTTCCCATCTTTCCAAACCAGGACGGCGGTGAGCTGAAGGAGTACGAGTCGTTCTCAGACAAGCTGCGCCTGGTGGAGAGGCCGAAGGTCCCGGGGACTCTCGGCGCCCGCTGGGAACCGTACCTGGGCCGCGTGTTGGGTGACTGGGCGCCGGGCGAGGTGGTGGCGTTCAGTGTGTTGGCTCTGATGGTGACTTCCGCGTCGCTCTGCTCTGTGCTCATTTTCGGGAAGAGCTACCTGGAGTTGCCGACGTGGAGCTTCGTCCTGCTGCTGGTCATTTTCAGCCTGGCGTTTGTCCTCAGCCTCGTCGTCATCTCAGTCCACGAGCAGCAGAGCAACACCAAGACCTTTCAGGTGAGGAAGAAATACACGTTTATAAGCAACATAGATACTTTAAAGCGCATGTATTTGATGTTTATGTTATTGTAAATATATCTGGTGGAGGGCGGCACGGTGGCTCAGCAGGTAGCACGGTTGCCTCAGAACAGGAATGTCTTGGGTTTGATTCCTGTATGAAGTGGTCCAAGTCTATTCGGTGCTATCAGCCAGTCTGGCGTCTACATACAGACATGATCGACTATATCCAGGACAGTGGCTGAGGCTCCCTGATGGATTGGCGTCCTGTTTGGGATGTGTTACGGTATTGTGCCTGGTGATTCAGTGGAAGCTGGATGCACCGTGACCCTGACCAGGATAAAGCAGTGGTAAAACATGAGTGTGCGTGTGTGTGAACGTGTGTGAGAGAGAGACTCAAGGCCGACTCTTTTATCTCCTCGATCAGGATGTGGGCGCTTCACTCACAATGAAAGGAAGAGCAGCTTTATAATAAACGGCACTAATGCAGCACTAATGCAGCACTCAGCTCAGCTCCGACTCCTTTTATCTAACACAGCTCACATCTACTGAATTTTAACGACGCCACACCAACACAACACCAGCACTGGCTTGATTTGTGGGTTCGAGGGCTGACCGATGTGCCGATGTGATCGATTACACAGTTTCCACAGGACGTTGCTCACAGTTGACACTTTATTTCATTCTGAGGTTGCTGGATGGAGTAGAGGTCAGAAATCAGGTGCAGGCTGGTCAAGTACACGTCAACCATAACTTACCATAACGTTGTAGTGTCCACTTTGTATTTGCATGCTGAAACAGGAACATCCCAATCTAATACAAAATTAAAATAACATTTACTATAAAAATATTTACTATAGCATTATTATAGTTGTCACTATAACTATATCATCTTAAATTCTATTATTTATAAATGTTTTTATTTTAATTTGTCATTTTCCTCTTTAAAGAACTATAACAACCTAAACAATATGTTTGTTTTTGGGTAAAATGAAAGCCACTTCTAAGAGAGAATCGAGTCAATGGGACTGGCATTGAGAGCATGCCTCCCAATGACTAGGTTGTTTCAGCCACTCCTCCTTGGACATCATCCAATCATGCCCATGCAGATGCCCTACCGGCCGATAGCACAGCTGAGATTCAATCCCTGGATCCACAGACCTTAGGAGTAGGGTTTTCTGTCCCACCCTTACAAGAGGACCACTGTTCCATGCATTTTCATGTGTTTTTAAAGGAAAAAGTTGCTTAGAAGTTGCTCCAAGTGACTTCTAGACATCCACTGTGATGCTTTAGGCTCAGTGTAATAGATGCACTTTGTCTAGCTCTATTTTATGCTACTGTATTTGCCCTTTTATAGTCTATATCTTTATTTTATTTTACCCTATTTAATTTACTCTACCTTTATCTGTATTCACTCTGTACTGGAGCTGCTGAATTCTGAATTCTGAAAACTAGAATTCTCGAACTCGATCCCCATTGTGAACTCGATCTTATATGAGCACAGAGAAGTCATAAGCTGTAGTCAGTCATATTCAGGAATGAGGCCACGCAACACAGTAAAACTAAACAATAGAACAATTAACTCCACTACATTTGGAGTTGAGTTGCTGTGTGAATATCTTTTAAATTTTTAATATTGTGTGTTTGCCAAACATTCAGTCACAGACAAAGAACAGTAGCAGAATTCATTACAATCCCAAAACAGAAATGAAATACAGGTGTATTTAAGTTTTAACCCCCGCTGTATTTACGTCCTGACCGGCTTGAATGTGTAAATTTGCTCAGATAATCCTGATGTGTGTTTGTTCAGGTTCCTCTGGTCCCACTTGTTCCTGGTGCCAGTATCCTGCTGAATGTGTTCCTCATGCTGAAGCTCAGTGTGCTCACCTGGCTCCGATTTACCATCTGGGTGGCCGCAGGTATACACACACACACACACAAACACACACACATACACACACACACACACACACACACACACACACACACACAAACACACACACATACATAATCATCATCCTGTTTAAACAGTCCGGAAGTGTAAAAAAACAGTCTGTCCTTCAGCTTCTGAATTTGTGTAGTCAGTACACAAGACTCGACGAGCTCTGAGCTCATGTGTTCACTCGATTCTTCAGAATGTTTCATGCAAGTCATTAGTCAACAATGCACAGAAACGACGCTGATGTCTCTGGGCTCAAAGGTAAAACAGTAAAAAGATACAACCTTTCAGAACCTTTTGTTCTGAAATGAAAAGAAAAGCACCGTTCACATGGTCAACTCGTTATAAACTAGTTCTAAGTATACATTCAGTCATGGTATGGGGTGTTTTTGTGCCCATATCATGGGTGACTTGCACATCTTGGTGTAGTCTGTTTCAGATGTGCATGCTTATTACGTCAAATGGAAGCCACTTTCTGCAAGTGCTAGATTGACCTGCCTGCAGCCCAGACCCATCTTCTGTTTAAAACATGGTGCATTATGAAGCATGTAACAGAAGAACGGTGATAAAAGTCCATTTACAAAATGGAATTGTTTTCTTCAGTCTCAAAATGATTAAGTTTTAAAAGTGACGTAGATGTAACACAGTGGTAAACTCCCTCCTGTCCCAACCTTTTTGTAACATGTTACAGGCATTCAAACGATGAAGGCTCATGAGGTAAAACATCACATATTGTGTTTTTAGATTCAACTTTATTGTCATTGTGCAGAGTAAGCAAGTACAAAGCCAACGAAATGCAGTAGCATCTAACCAGAAGTGCAAGATAGAGATTATATACATGTAATACAGTTAAAGTGCAGAAGTGACCAGGTAGTGAAATGAGGGGACATATAAGAATATTAGGAATATTAAACAGATCATGATGATTGTACAGTGTATAGACTAATATGTATTTACAGAGTAATGAAGGTGACTACAGTGGCTACATGAATGGGTAATGAATGAGAATAAATAAAGTGAAGTATATAAGTATATCAGATATATACAGTATATACATTATTGTTGTGCTGGTGTAAACAGTGCAATAGTGCCATGTTACATTTTCATACAGATCTAAGACATAATAAGTAACTGTTTTTGATTTAATTAGCATTTCATATCCTGTCCCAATTTTTCTGAAAGTGACTTCACTTGTAGAACATTTTCACTTAGCAGAAAACACTGTAAAATTCAGCTCCCAAAGCTAGATTATTATAATTTTCCTTCACTATAACTACATCATCTTAAATTCTATTATTTATAATAGAATTTATAGTACCTTTACTATAAAGAAGTAGTACCTTTTTTATTTTAATTTCTCATTTTTCTCTTTAAAGGACTATAACAACCTAAACAGTATATCGTTTTGGGGAAACAGTGATGATCCCCTTTTATTTCTAGTGGATTGGAACAGGCATGGAGAGCGCACTGACAAATGTGCCTCGCAATGGCTAGGTTGTTTTAGCTACCACCCCCTTCCAGGACATCATCCAATCTTGCTCATGCAGATGCCCTACCAGCTGATAGCACCGCTGAGATTCAATCCCTGGATCCCCAATACTTTACCAAAAATAAAATGAAAGAATTCTGTCAGCATAAGGTCTCAGTTTGGGTTTTCTGTCCCACCTTTACAAAAGGACCATTGTTCCATGCACTTTGTTTTTATGGAGGAAAATTATTTGTCCAGATGATTTTGGAACCTGACGTTGCTTGGAAGTTACTCCAAATGACATTTCTGTGTCTCTGAGACTAGTGCAAATTGTGTGTGGGTGGTGCATCAGTACTGGTTTAAGTCTCAGTGATACAGGCACAGACGGTCAGGTTTGAGTTGATTGCTGCTCCAGCAGCGACTCCTACTGTCCCAAAAATCAGCTGCACACTTTCAGAAATGGAAGAATTCAAATTGAAATTTTTGTTAGCTGGGGATCTACCCTCAGGGGCTCATGTTTTGTACCCTTGGTGTCGCCTGAGTGAATTTAAGGTACAAATATTTTAGTCTTACAGGGCACCACCCACAGTGACAAGAAGGCACTTTATAGTACAGATTTTTCACTAATCAACATAATCTCTGTTTTGTGTCTCTCAGGGCTGATTGTTTATTTCGGTTACGGTATTTGGAACAGTAAAGAAGGTCTGAAGGAACCACAGTGCGTCTCTGCCCGCTATGTGGTCCTGCCCAGTGGGAGCCTGGTGGAGACCGTCCAGAACGTCCAGCCAGACGGACACACTCCCACGCCCAGCGCACACACTCCCACACCGGGCTCCGACGACCCGCAAGCCAACAGATGATCTGTGTGTGTGTGTTTGGTGTGTCTGCAGCCACAAGCTATTTGTGTGTGTGTGTGTGTGTGTGTGATGTTTTCTCTGTACTGCCGCCGCCTGCTCTGCCTTCCTTTCTGTACAAAAAAAAATGAGGTTTAAGAATTACTTTAAAGAGGACACTAAGAATGATTTGAATGTGTGTGTGTGTGTGTTTGCTGCTTCTTACACATGGTTGTGTAGGTGTGGTTGTTAGTTTTTCTTTAATCACGTACAGAAAGGGCTTGGGTTTGATTCCCCAGCTTGGTGTGTGTGTTTCCTCCAGATCTCTTGGATTCTAGGTGGTGCAACAAAAGAGCGTTTGTCCTGTTATTCGGAGGTCAGGAGCCAGGAGCTGATTGGCACAGCTTGTCTTAGTGGTAGGGATGACATTCCTGTCCACCAGCCAAATCTGGTGCCTCTCTCATCTCTCATCTTAATCTCATGTGTATAAATAGTTGCGGTTCTTCATAATGACATCACGTGAGCTGCAGCTCTCTGGCTTTAAACGTCCTGCACGTGGAAGATCTCACCTTCATGGCTGCTGCTTTGTTTCTTGTTTATCTAAAACACATGCTGGTAAATATTGCAAAATGTAGTGGTCATTGGTTAAATTTGCAGAAAGATGGGAATGACAAATTGTGTGTCATGTGTTAAGTGTGAGGATTGTGTGTTAGGAGTGTGTATTATGTGTGTTGTGTGTTTGGAGTCTGAGAATTTGTGTATTATGTGTGTTGTGTTTTTGGAGTGTGAAGTGTGTGTTTGGAGTGTGAGTGTTGTGTGTTTGGAGTGTGCGTTCAGAGTGTGTTGTATGTGTGTTGCGTGTTTGGAGTGTGAAGTGTGTGTTTGGAGAATGAGGGTTGTATGTTTGGAGTGTGAGGGTTTTGTCTTTGGAGTGTGTATTATGTGTATTGTGTGTTTGGAGTGTGTATTATGTGTGTTGTGTGTTTGGAGTGTAGTTGTGTGTGTGGGGTATGAAGTGTGTGTGCTGTGTGTGGAGTGTGAAGTGTGTGTTTGGAGTGTGTGTTATGTGTATTGTGAGTTTGGAGTGTGTATTATGTGTGATGTGTGTTTGGAGTGTAAGGGTTGTGTGTGTGGGGTATGAAGTGTGTGTGTGGAGTGTGAAGTGTGTGTTTGGAGTGTGTGTTGTGAGTTTGAAGTGTGTAGTATGTGTGTTGTGTGTTTGGTGTGAAGTGTGTGTTGTTAGGCTGAAGTGAGCACAGACAATCACTGACACACACACACACACAGGCGTTACACTGGAATGCAGTTCTGTATCTACATGCTCTCGTGTGTATGAAAGTCCTCGTCATCTCATGTCTCATACCGATGATCAGTTATGCTCCTCACTGGAACCTCATACATGTTAATATAGTGTTTATTTTATTATTATAAGTATTTATTTATTTATATCTCAGTGTTGAATCAAAACTTACGATTTTTTGTTTTCATGTTTTTTTTATATTTATTTTTGTGAAGGAAACACATTATTTTACTGTATCGGTTTATTTGGAATGAAACCAAAAGGTTCTGCTGTAATGAGCTGCTTTTTATTCATACAGACTGATTCAGAACTCTGTGTGATGTGCACACACACACACACACACACACACACACACACACACTAATGGCCCAAAAGTATGTGGACACTTAAACCATGTGCATTAAAATTAAATTGCATTCCTGTTCTTTGCTGCTATAACAGCCTCTACTGTTCTTAGAGCAGTGGTAGCTCAGAGGTTAAAGTACTGGACCAATTATCGGAAGGTTTCTGGTTTAAGCCCCACCACCTCCAAGTTGTCACTGTTGGGCCCCTGAGCAAGGCTCTTAACCCTCGAGCGCTCAAATTGTGTTTATAATTGTGACTGTATTGTGTTGTTTTCATAAATGAAATTGAAAGGTCACTGGTTCAAGCCCCACCACTGCCAGGTTGCCACTGTTGGGCCCTTAAACAAGGCCCTTAACTATCAATTGCTTAGACTGTATACTATGCGAGCATTTTATCGAAAGAAAAGATTTGCCCTGCATTTGCAAGGTCATACACTGTTGATTGAGAGCGCCTAAATCATGGTCAATGCTCATATTCATCCTAACAAAGGGCCTTCCCCAGCCTGTTGCCACACAGACAGAAGCACATTATGTACTTGATATTATTAATTCTTTACACTTGTTAGAAAATTGGTGCTGCCCCTATTAACACTCCTGAACTCAAAACTTAGGAGGGGTGTCCACATACTTTTGGCCAAACAGTGTAATTCTACCCTGGGAAGAAAAAGTCAGTGTTTATTCTTTACTGTAATGAATTCGTAGCACAACTATTTTCTGCCGAAGTGACTAAATCTACAAAAGTAGTCAAATGTTTTAGAAACAGGAGAAACAGTCGATCAAAAAACTGAAACTGGTTTAATTTTAAACTTTTGTAAGACAAAGTTTATTTAATTTACAGTCGTGTTTTTGTCAGAATTAAACCAGTGACCCTGGATCTAATCTCATGTCAGTCATGTTCTGAGCTTGTGGTTTATCTTTAGTGCATTTAGAGTGTTTTCATGTTTCACGGTTAGATGAAGAAACCTGGTGCAATTTGGCATTAGTGTTAGATTTACTAAATCCGTATCTTTTCATGCAGACAGCCGTGTCTCCTCACTTTCATACACCTGTCCTCAGTATTACCCTGCAGCCTCCGTAAACGTGTGATGTTAAACGAAGTGTAGATGTGGAACTGTGACAAATATTTCGAGACGTTTGTAATCACAGTTTGAAAGGAAACGTTTGGCTCCCAGGTGGCACAGCGGGATATTCCACTAGCACACCAGCACCGAGATTCTGAACTCCTCAGTTTGAAACTCGGGTTGCCACCGGTCAGCTGGGCGCCATCTACCGGGCATAATTGACTGGAATATGTGGGTGGGGTCTTCAAACGCTGTGTAAGGACCCTCATTGGTGGATAGAGGCGCCTGTTCAGAGTGCATGGGTGGAAAATGGTTCCGTTAAGTGCTGCATGTGGGTCAGAGGAGGCGTGAGCAGCAATATACCCTCCTCAGCTGCACAAATCAGGGATCCTCAGCAGCGGAAGACAAACTGACTACACTAAACTGGGACAAAACACTGACATTATCCTTTCCTTACTGACTCAGACACACATTTACATACATACACACATACACACACACTCTCGTGTGTGTGTGTGTGTGTGTGTGTGTGTGTGTGTGTGTGTGTGTGTGTGTGTGTGTGTGTGTTAGAGCTTGAGGTCCATTTACTCAGGTCATGTGGCTTCAAGAGTTAGTAAGAAAATGAGTCAGGTGGGATCAGATTACTTCTAGTTTATACAGCAGTGACACACCTGTGCACACACACACACACCCTACCTGATCATTTTAGGTATCTGTTCTGATAATCAGATAAGTCCTGCCACAAGTGTACCAGCACCATATGTAAAACCACATCAGTGTCCCTGCAACCACCGTTTCATTCACATTATGACTTTTTATTAAATCTTTAGCTTCAAGGTTTAGACTGTGCTACAATTATTATTAAACCTTAAAATTAAGAATGCACACTGCCACATACATGCACATACTATTAAACAATAATTTAAAACACAATCGATTCAAGATCAAGCTGTTCCACTTAAAATACGGTTCCCTTACAAACATGTACTCGCAAATCAAAATAAAAGGTGTTACATATTTCACGTTGCACTTTTCTTAAAGGCTTGAGTGTACAATCTAAATGAAAATATGATTTAAATCAATATTTATTATTTGTACTTATTGTACTTGAACAGTAGTGCACTGGAACAGTTGGAGCCTGTTTTATAAGATCAGGATTTATCAAGAGTCGTTCCACTGTAGAGCAGCAGCACAACACTTTAACTAATCATGATAATGGTTTGTAGTCTGTTGTTTTTTGCGTATTATCAACCCCACAGCTGTGGTTCTATAGTAAAGGTACTTTTGAGTCATTACATGATGTAGATGTAATAATGCACTGGGAAAGCACAATTATTTTTAAATCAGCTTCCACATTAAAGGTAGTTTGAGAGGGAAAAATTACATTTAAGCAGATTGTCTATTCTATTCCATATATAATCAACCAGCCCACAAGATGGTTTTATGTTGCCGTTTTGAGTCTGTTAAGGTTTTGTGGATGGTCACCAGACGTCTGTCTCGTCTGTGAGCACCACCCCAGACCAAGCTCTTGGGTAACCCTAGTCTCATCTGTACCCTATATGAGATTGTGTAGGATTGCTTGTTTTGTGCATTAATGTGGCATGTGTTCCTTAATCAGTCAGCTTATAAAATGAATGTGTTGAGACTTGAATCAGTATTCAGTTGTAAGTTTGGGAGCCACACAGCATCACATTGGTTTTTCTTGACGTTAATGTGATCACAGAATTTTCTATTGTTGCAAACGTCTCCAAACATCTTGGCTGATTAGCTGCATTGGAAAGTCAATTAGTCAATTTTAGACTATTGTTATTATTATTATATATGATTTATGACACTGAAGGTTTAGCATCTGTTTTTTCCTGCTGTGAGGTCAGCATGTTTATCGTTCATTACTTTACTCCACACTACATACAAAATCCACATCGTGTGTAAAATCCTGCTGATACCAACACACGTGTAGACATGCACTTCAGTCCTGATGTAAATATCTGTATGTAAATACGCCACGCTGATGTAACCGATGGCCTTAAAGATGATATTTATACTGAAACCATTCCCAAAGCTGAAGCTCTAGATAGAACGTACCTTTATTATGATGATCACGGTGGACCAATTACAGTGAACTCACGATACTAGTATAATCCAGAGTCCGTATAACGAGGGACGTTCTGGTTCTCTAAGCACCAAATACTTCTGTTAAATGTTTGTCTTCTGTTTCCACCTTCTATAAAGTCCGACAATCTTTCCGTCGTCTTTATTTTCACCTCCTCTTCTGTTTGAAGGTTTTGCTTTACTTATACGTTTTCCTACATTATTCTAATCCCAGTCTGAATTTGTTTGTTCTTCACTATTGGGTATTTATTATGTTACGTTATGAAGGAATGTATTATGTAGTGAATAATAAATGTTTTCAAGCAGCAAACCGACTTGCAATGTGTGAGTTTGAATTAATTTGTGATTGTATTTATTAATTGGTGGATTATTTGGCCTAGTTCTGACCCTTTGCTAACTCGGTCATAATATTAAACCTACAGCTACAGTGACGTAAACAAAAAAAATTCCCCCTTTTTTATCAGGGATTCTGTTGTTGCAGATTTGTTAGGCTGAATAATTAATTGGAAGCATATTATTTCCTTTATATAGTTGATTTATGCCTTTTTGTAATTGCTAAGGCTGAAGCACATGAATTCATTTATTAGAAGGGGCGTCTTTTGCCCATACAGTGGACCAGTACTGGCTGAATGCACAAGAATAAAAGTGGAGGGATTAAATTTCTCTACAAGCATCTGTTCATTATAAACTCAGTCAAGTTTCAACTTTCATTTCAGCTTTTATTCTCATGTAAAGCTTAAACTGTTCAACCATAAAAAAAAAACATCACAGCCACGTCTCAGTGTTTTATTTCATCAAAAAATAAAGGAAACAGCAAAACAACTCTTTTTATGTAAGCTTTTGTTTTTAACCTCTGAGTACTGCTTTGAATGCTGTGTAAGAGTTGAAATGCATTTCCAATAACATGAAGATTATATATCTGAATCAGTAAACAATGTGAGACCAACTATATAAAAATAATTAAAAAATTTTGCATGTTTCCCAATTTAATTCCAAACTAGCTGTATCAAATTACCGCAGCAGTAACTGCCAATAAAATCAAATTCTTTTTTTTTAATAGTTTTATAGTTTTAATGTCTATTTTTGTATATAAACTTTCACTTTTTAATGTGAAAAAAGTTACATTTATTATTTTAAACTTTTCTGTTTAAAAGTCCGGTAGGAAACATTTAGAGAGCAAATACAGAGAAAAACAACCAGCTATTGTTGATATGCAACATTTATTACATGCATTTACTCAATATACATGAATATAGTCAATGAGATATCAACGAGTTCTGATTATAAGCCATGTGCTTTGTTTATTTTAGAGCAGATTTTAGGATTGTAATTTAAATTTTAGGTAAAGATAATCGTTTACAATTCCAAACTAAATCTAAACAAAATATAACTGCACTGTTATCAAAAGCATCAAATCTCATCGTTTTCTTGTATTTTTGTTTTTTGTTTAAATCCTTTTTCTGTCTCACATGTAAAACCTCTTAATGAATATTTCAAAATATGAACTGAATTTTAAAGATGCTTGGATGAACTAAAATCACGCTGTTTAACTTATCATGTACCTGTGGAAATACACGCTGCATTTTAACATTTACATTATAACTGTTAGAGCTACACATGTTAATATGATCTATATTGTTAATTACAGTCACACTGTAGTTTAATCTGCATATTTAAATCAAACATAGTTCAAGAAAACGTATATTTTGAAGTCGAAGAACAATAAAAATGTGAAGTATAGAGTCGTTTCAACCGCCAAGCAAACTAACGGCAAACTATTTTAAACACATGGTGAAGTGTACTCAGTAACAGCCTGGTCACCTGTAGAGAGAAGAAAAGCTTTAGTTTATTCCATATACACTACATGGTCAAAAGTATCTAGACACTTAATAATTAGCTTGTTGGACACTCCCTTCTAAAACCATTTGCATTAATATCGTGGCACCACCTCCCTCTTTAAGGCATTGACGAGGCCTTCCCGATGTTTTGTGGAAGAGTTTGTCTGTGGGAATTTGTGCCTATTTAGTCAATAGAACACTAAGAAGCATGTCTTTTTCAACCTTGCCTGTGTACAGTGGGGACACTGGAGAAAAGAAAAATATCCTTTTCCGAACTGTTGCCACATATTCAGAGGCATGTAATTTATTTTACTTTATTAATTGTATACATTTAATATGAATGGGTTTGTTTAAAATATCTGAACTCAGTAATTAGTTGTCCCGATACTTTTGTCCATAAAGTGTAACATTAACCATGTATATAACAATAGTCACATAGATAACATTATAATCAAAAACTAAAACCTGATTAGAGAGAATGAAGCTCAGGCTGGTTTGTGAAGCAGGCTTGAAACTGAGAGATCAGTAAACTGTGACTTGGCTCATTTTTAATCTTGGTTTAAATACTCTGGTCAGGATTCATTTTGAGCTTTTACACAAACACAGTCTTTCTGACCTTGACTCTATTACACAACTCCTAAACATATTTGTGTGGAGTTTGCATGTTCTCCCTGAGTCTGCATGGGTTTCCTTTGGGTGCTCCGGTTTCCTCCCACAAGTCCAAAGACATGCAGTCAGACCAACTGGAACTACTAAAATGAAAGTGTGTGTGCCCTGTGATGCATAGGCGACGTGTCCAAGGTGTTTAATTTCTTTCGTTCACTGTATTAGATCATTACAGCCTCAACCAGGATAAAATTGTGGTTAAACTAACAGTAAAAGAATGATTGGGTGGAGATGTGAACTGTAAACTTTGTCCGCAACGTCCGCTGCTCGAGGATGAGTGTGTGCTGAGAGAGATTTACAGGAGTGCATGTAGATCTTACCGGTCTCGTAGTAGTCGTACACCTTCAATACGGCCGGTTTGAGGTTCTGCACTTCGAACTCTCTCACAATCACCAGGCTGTAGCTCATAGGTTCGTCTTGCCTCAACTGAATCACACAAATACTGTATATTACAATATATTAATTCTTCTGCTCAGCTGGTAGAGTCCTGGGTTCCGTTCTTGATTTGTGTTCCTGGTGTCTGCAAGGGTTTCCACACGTGTGTTTGTGTGTTGCTTTGCAATAGATTGGCGCCCTGTCCAGGGGGTGTTGTGTACCCTGTGTTCACTTGTATCAGGTTGGTACTAGAACCATTACAACCCTGACCAGGATTAATTGGTAAACTGAGTGCTGAACTCTTACAGAAAATTAATCAACACATTTAAGCCAAATCAAGGTGTTTTAATGATATTTAGTGTTTGTTACTTTCTTCCTTTGTTTTAATTTGATCCCAGTGCAAAAATACCAGTATAATAATAAGAAATTCTGCCATGTTGTCCTTTGTGAGCAGTAAACCTGGCGATGGAATGAAGGGCGTCTATAACAGGAGGAATGTAAACAAGCGAGCACGGTTCTGTGTTTTACAGATGCCCTTTCCTAGTCAGATGAAATGAAATACTAGATTTAATCAAATTGTTTAAACAATTCAGTATGATGGTGTCTCCTGATAATTCTCAGTGCTTCTTTAACGGGGACCTAATATGAAGTAAAACCTGTGTGTTCTTACATTATTCAGGTAGATGATGACATTTCCATCTGCTGTATCCACACTTTTCACAGATCCGTTGCTTATCTGTAGTGACACATTAGTACACAACATACATACTGATGAAAATTAGGATAAAAAATTACACCTCTTATATTGAGAATGCAAAGTAATGGAAAATGTGTGCACAATGCTGAAGAGATTCATTAAAAAATAAGCAATAATAATAATAATAATGATATTTAAATAGTAAATTAAAATAAAAAATCTCAATCTGGTTTGAAACACTGATTGAAATTGCAGATTCTTTATAATTAAAGAGTAAAAAATCATCGTTACCATAGAATTCAATTGTTTCACAGATCCCTCCTCCAGCTTGAATCCAGAGAGAAGCTTGACATTGATGATCACCATGTTAGTCTGGTCTCTAATACCGATATACCTGCAATTAACAACATCTACAATTATCTACAGTCTTACTTTTAAATACATCAGATAATCAAACTATACATTTCACAAACTGCTGAGCTTTAGTGATACATCACTGCAAGAACACATGAAACACTAATGTAAGTTCTTTAAAATGATCTGAAACACATTATTTTTACATAATTATACATAATTCTCCTTTTTGATGGACAGGATGTTCAGTGACTTTTCTGGGACATTTTTTAATAACTGTAAATTCTATAAAGCATTTGAATTGTAGCGTCTTCTGGACATGTGTTGGTATGATTGATTCATTAATGTTCTTTATCACTTTGTCGAGTTGAGCACCATTACAGTATCTATAGACCATTGCTGCTGGCCTTTACCGATCAATAATGCAAAGTGTGTCCTCCCTGTAGCCGCTTATAGACTACATTTGGGTTATTTATTGGGATCTCTGTGTGGGTGGGTATATATGTTTTATTGGATGGATCAAGGTTAAGCTCAGCTGAAAATTTGCAGGTCGTCAACCTTTAGTTACGTCTCTTGACTGATCAGCTTTCTTGACTGAAGACGTTCCTGGTACTTTATCCTTAAGATACCGGGGCTCTTATTAGGTTTAAGTGGGCACTTCTAAGGTTCCTGGCTTCCCTTGCAGTTTGAAAAGTCAAATCAACGTCACACATACCTCAATCCTCGATCCTTGTAACAAAATGATTGTACAAAAAATATGTAATATCTGTATGATCTGCATTGTGTGGGAACCTACAGAGCTTATGTGTATGCTTGTGTAAAGGAAATGTCCTAATTTTGGACAAGAGAGCAGTTTGTTTGTTTACATTTTCCCATTTTAATGTGAAATTTAATTTTAGAAAAAACTTAGATCTTCAGCTCATTACCTAATTTTTTGACTTTTCATCCAAATGACTTTGGCACCCAAAGCAAAACTGACAATACAGGATGAACAGCAGATACAGTAAAAAATGTGGTTGTTTTTTGGTGTGAGTGGGTTTAGATAAGAAGTTTAAGCTCACTTGATGTTCACGATCACGTATATGGTGGGATTAGGGAGGCTGCACTCTCCGCGGGTGGTGGCCGAGATGCTGAATGATGGATAAGTAGGTTCAGGTGGGATGTTGTAGTTCAAAGTGAACTGAAAGAAAAAGACAAATCAGCAAACCAGTGATATTCAAGATTTACAGTGGAGTGTCAGAAACAGCAGCTAAACTAGCTAAGGAAATTGTTCCATGTGTCGTTTCCTCCCTGTTTACACCTCCCCTCGCCTTAAAAACAGCACCGTGCTGGGGAGGGAGGGGAGGTGTAAACAGGTACTTGGAAGGAAATGACCCATGGAATATTTGTTTTACAATAGATGGGGGATACAGATGGGGTTTGATAAATGAATTGTAAAGGAACTTTGGTGACTTGGACAGAACCCTGATCTCAGTCCCACTGAACACCTTGTGATTAAATTGCAGTGTTGATTTTGAGCCAGGTTTTCCTGTCCAACATCAGTACCTCGCCTAAAGAAATGCTTTTTTTGGACGTAGTAGCCTAGCGGTTAAGGTACTGGACTAGTAATCAGAAGGTCGCTGGTTCAATCCCCACCACTGCCAGGTTGCTGCTGTTGGGCCCTTAAGCAAGGCCCTTAATTTTCAATTGCTCAGACTGTTTCTGTTCTGTCACGGTTCTGTAAGTCACTTTGGATAAAATGCACCTGCTAAAATCCTGAAAACGTAAATTAAAGTTTTGGTACATGGGCACAAATTCCTACAGACACACACACAAATAAAATACATTTCAGAAAAGTTTTCCCTTGAGTTGTTTTGATGCCTATTTGTGTGATGCCCTTCCTGCTGGCCCAACAACCAGTTATCTACAGTCCAGTAATGTCAGCAAATGTACTTACATAATTAACCGGTAAAGAAAAAGAGAACTGACCTGAGCGTACACACATCCTTGTCCTTCTGCCTTTACGAGATATTCCGAAGGAATTTCCTCGAGCTCGCTCTCCTGATACAGTAACCTGTTACTCTGATCCACAGTGAATTCGATACTTTCTCCTGATTCTGAGGTTACGGTGACTATAACGTTTCCTGTAGGACTGAACGTAGCTGTGCTGTAAAGTGCCAAAGCCTGCAGAGCGACCACGGTGTCCTGGTGATCAGGGGGGAAAAAAAACAACACTTATAAAACTATTAACTCTTAAACTACTTACACTGTCTGAAATAAGACACATATTCTGCTAGCACACCAGCGCTGACATTCTGAACTCCTCGGTCTGAAACTTGGCGTTTCCACTGGTCGACTGGACTTCATCTGGCGGGCGTAATTGGCAGTGCCTGTAGCAGATAAGAATTGATACAAATTGGCCACCGTATCTGCTAAGGCGGGACGACCGGACTATATGTGAGAGAGATTTTTTCATATGCTGTGTAAGGACCCTGATTGGCAGAAGATACACCTGTGCAGAATGCAGGGGTGAGAAGAAAAAGGCGTGAGCAGCGACGTGCTCTCCTCGGATGCAATCGGGTATCCTGCAGCCGAGGAAGACAAATTGAGTGCACTAAATCGGGGAGAAAATGCATTAAAGAAAATGTAGATTTCAGGGAGGCGCATTGGCTCGGTGGGTAGCACTATCGCTTCACAGCAAGAAGGTCCTGGGTTCAAATCTGTGTGGAGTTTGCATGTTCTCCTTGTGTCCCTCCTTCCACACTCCAAAGATTTAACAGTCAGGTTTATTAGAGAATCTAAAGTTCCCCCTAAATGTGTGTGTGTGTGCCCTGTGATGCACTGGTGACTTGTGCAGTGTGTTTCCTGCCTCTTGCCCAGTGAATTTAACCCAGCGCGTCCCTGATAAAGATAAAGCGGTGGTAAAACAGACAGTGAATAAAATAAGTAGATTTTACGATGTTTGGTGGTGCAGCAGTCTAACATGCTAGTTCACACAAGTCTCAGGGACCAGCTTGTGTAAAGGTGTGAGATGAATGTGCGGAAGGTGTGTTCGATTTGTACCTGTGTCGAGGCAAAACCCCCGAAGGCGTTCTGCTGCTGAGCCAGCCACTGGACGATAGAAGCGGCGTAGCTTATGTCGTACCCGGGCAACATGGGTTCAGTAAGCACAGCCAGGAGAACATACGAGGTCATCTCCACCTCCAGACTGTCCACCGCCTGCACGTTGTCTCTGCTCCAGTGACGGCCGTTCACTGAGGAATGATCACGAAATTATTTGAGCCCGTTGTATGGCTGGGCACTGATGTTGGCCAGGAAAGCCCTAACTGATGTTCCTGTTTATTCCAAAGCTGTTTAGTGGCTATGAGGTCAGGGCTCTGAGCAGGTCACTGGAGCTTCTTTAAACCAAGCTAACCAGCCCAGTTGATGAAAGGCCAATGTTTTGACTGCCCTGCTGATTGGCTGATGCAAAACGTGAATAAACTGAATCGTGATTGGCTCAGTATGAATAAAGAACCAACACTGAACTGTATGATTGGACCGTCCAGATAACAATCAGATTTTTCCTGGTGCCTGTTAAAGTTCTTCATACTATCCAGACAATTTTTGTGGTAAGGTGACAGCTTTTTTTAAACAACCATGTCAAATTTTCATGTGTGCAGTAAAACCATCTCTATTAATACGGGCACAGAGGAATCACCAGCTTTCCACTATTATTCAGCTACACACCAGAATTTGAGCACACTGTTGAGCTTCAGATTTTGATATTTTGATGGATACCTTCTTTATGAGTCTCTAACCTGAAGTGATGGCCTTGTTGTTCAGGATAGAGAGCAGTGTGTTCTTCATGTCCTGATCCTTAGCCAGAGAGAAGGTGTACGAGAGCAGAGCCAAAGCGTAGGTGGAGGTCAGATCGGGATATGCGGTTTTCAGACACCATAAACCGTTTGCCACCACAGGATCCTGTCATACAACAACAATAGACATACATTATGTCGGGTGTGTCAAACTCATTTCCCCTGAGGGGGCACGTCACTAAATTTAAATATTGCTGGAAATCAGAGCATCAACCATTATTGTAACCACTATATAACAAAGCATGTTTGTCCGGTTTTATGTAATCAATACAAACCCTATTTCCAATAAAGTTGGAAAATGCTGTACAAACAAAATTTTGCCATGAGTTTCTCTTGTACAGACGTACAAAAAAAAAATTGTAATGTCTTCGCTGACCATCTGACCGAAAGCTATTTACTTACATCAGTGCTGGTGCCTAATTCCAGCAGCGCTGCTATGATGTATGCCGAGAGAGTCACTTCATCATTCACTCCACCCTGATTCAGATACAACAGAGAGAGGGACATAAATTAAGCAAATGATTATGTAAGACCAATAATTATTAGTGCACTACCAATAATTGATCAGCTGTATAACACTTAAACACTTTAAAAGCCTTTCATGGCCTCGCCCCTTTCATTCTCACTGCCCCAACCCTCTGGCTCTGGACCTTCCTCTTTGATGCACCCTCATCCTCTATGTAAAGTGTCCTTATGCCCTGAAATAAACTCTTTTCTTGTTCTTTTTGTTCTTCTTTTACTTATTTTACTGCTTCTTTTTTCTTCATCTTCTTTATCTTATTATTTGGATAAATTGCATTATTTTCCCAAAAATATTTATGTTGAAATGCTGTTGCTGTCAAGAAGCATCAAACACCAAATGACAAAATCCGATCTGACTTACGAGTTTGCCACATGATTAGAAACCTCCTACACTCGTGGCTTAAATCTGATTTTAAAAAGGTGCATTCAGCTCAAACCACAATTATTAACACACTGATCTTCTGACCTTCATGTCCATGTGGAAGAGTTGTCCAACAGACGCAAAACAGCCGTTCGTCTGCTGCTGCGTACGAAGCCAAGCTCCGGCCTGATCCACAAACACCTGATCAATAAAGATGTAGTGCTTCGCACTTCCAAACGACTTCATCACAAACGCCGTCAGCCTGGACACACGTCACCAACATCCACATTATATACAGTAAAACTATCTGCACCACCTTCAGCAGCTGCAGTACGTGACTATGGAGGTCATTTACTCCACTCTTCACTACGGATAGTTGTTGGACATGTCCTGCTGCATAATCAATTACACCTCAACCATCCAAGTTCTTCTCCAAACCACCTTTATTAATTTACTAACTGCATTAGGAGTTTAATGATTCTAGTTTAATAAAGACTTTAAGTGATAAAATTTGACTGCTTTAGTTTGCAGCATTTTAGATGTTTTTGCTGGTGTGATTTGCTGGATTGTTTGTTACTAAACCACTCAATACATTTTAGCAGACAGGACACTTTCCTCCATTAAGAGATAACAGCTCTCACTGTCATTCAGTGGAGTCCAAAGGACTTAAAACTGAAACCTTGTCATTGTTTCCAAACTGACATATTTTAAGAACTTTTTTTCATTTAATCCTAGCAGAGTGTTGCTGTAGAAAATGTAACTTTATGTGAGATTTATGAGATTTATGTTCTTCAGGGCTGCAAAATCAAGCCTGGCTTGGTTCAGTTATCTAAGTTCAGCTAAAATTACTTTAATAAACCTGGCTGACGAAGTAATTAATGGGAAAGTTACCTTTAAGGTGGATTTGGATGTTATGTTTGGTATGTGATGTTAAAGTACTGTATGTGCTGTATCATAATAAACTCACTGATATTAAACCACCATGAGATATTAACCTGTCCACAGGTAGCAAATAAAATCAGTTCATATGTACAGTTATATTTATGTCTCAGTTCTTTATTCTATAACAAAAGTGTGAGTGCTTCTAAAATCTCTAAAATACAAAGCAAAGTTAGATTTTGAATCTCCTCTGTGTTGACGTGTTTCTTTGTGCTCTCACCAGGTGTTTCCTGATGGATCACTCATCCCAAAAGCGCTGTAGGATCCATCATTGTGTTTGTAGGTCAGCTCTCTCTGGTAGCCTGCAGACATGATGCGATAAACAAGCTGTTATGAGACTTTATTTATGTGTGCCACTATTTGAAGACCCGGAAACCTCCGATCAGTAATACAGAGGTAAAAAAAAAAAAAAAAAAATCAACAAAAGTACTCACCGCTCACCAGGAAGATTTCAGCTTTGCTCCTGATTTCGGGGGTGAGCTGAGAGCTGCTCTCCAGGTACTGCAGGATGAAGATGTTGGGGGCAAACAGCAGCATGTTCTGTTCACCACAACCGTACGGCATCGCCAACAGACTGTCCAGGTTCTTCAGAGCTCGTCCCATCAGATCTCCTGTTGGAAATGATTTAAGAATCCATTACATCATCAGACTAAATGTAAAAGCTATACAGTCAAAATGATTAGCACCCCTGGTAAGGATGCGTAAAGATGGTCATGATAAATGTATTTGTGCTTAATAAGCTCAATCTTTGAGAAGATGAGAAAAACCTCACACTGAATTGGAGTCAATTAATGTCACAGATCACATTTAGTACTTGTGTACAGCTTCTCTGTGCCATCCTATTAGCATCTTCTTCTATAATCATTCATAAGGTAGTAAAATCAGATCAAGGAATCCGAGATCAACTTAATCCAGAATCTCTCCAGATCGGCTGCTCCCATATTTAGGCATCAACACAGTGGATCATTCCAGAATACCTGATTTGGCACAGATTTTATCCAGGATGCCCTTCCTGATGCAGCCCTCCTGGACTTGGGACCGGCATTGAGAGTGCATTGACAAGTCCACACACCCCTTAAGCGTGGCCAATCATGTCTGTTTAGACGCCCAGATGGCCGATTGATAGGGAGTGGGCTAGCATACTTTAATGCTGCAGCTCACGAGCAACTTTGAAACACTTAGAGAATAAGCCGTCCACATTTCCTCATATTTACACCCCAGTAAAACTGAAACAGGGATTTGTGGATGGTCATTTGGGATTTGCTAAACACCCAGTGACTATGTGTTGTGCTTTTGTCTGAAAAATTTATTTAAAGATTTTATTTGTGTTCTTTATGACAGACAGAAGAGTTTTAGCAGAAGTGTTGATTGCTCAGACTCACCCAGGACAGAAACTGAGGCCGTAGCAGAATCACTCACGTACACCAAAGGTAAATCTAATGAAACTGTCTTCTGAATTACAGAGTCTAAATTAAAGATAAAAAACCAGAACAGTTTATTTATGGTTATTAAATAAAAAGTTTTTTATTATCGGTTGTGTTAATAAATGCAGTTTATGATGATTAAACAGCTCTGAAAGGTGAAAATCCTTTTAAACGCGGCACACAAAAATTCCGGTCCTCATGATGACCAGCATTACTCACGTAATAGTTTTTGCTGGTTACTGACCAGTAAACAGATTTATATTTGTTTTTGCTGGTCACTAAGCAGGATTTGCTCTAATTTAAAAACAGAACCATTAATGACCAGCTGAAACCAGCGGTAGATTAATTTGTCAGCAGAAATTAGTAGGCTAAAACTAATTCATATGGCATTTTAGCAGGGAAATACACTGAAAATATATAAATAAACAACGTGAAAATAGAAATAATCATACACATTCAAATGAGTTATAAACAAGGTAAAGTGTTTTGGACCTGAAGGACAGAGAAGCACGTTGAAGGTTTTGGTGTGTTTGGTTCCTTCAGCCTGCAAACAACAGAATAATGACACAATTATTAGCAAAATTCCATCAATAATATCCACAAAATAAGTGATCACAGCAACTCTGGCTACCAGAATTAAAGTTTTATTCAGTCTATTTTCCTCCATAATGTCCTTTAGAGGGTTTGACGCTACAGCCTGTTGTTCTCTGTCTTAACGTTTAAATGTGTTTGCGTGTGTGTGTGTGTGTGTGTGTGTTCCTCTAATAACCTGTAGGGTAGATTGTGGGGTTTCACACACTTACCCTTTCATTCACTTACACACACAGGGACCAAACCATCTTCTGAATATTTTTTTAAATGAAAGGAAATTGGGGAACACAAAAGAAAGTCTCACAGAAGATGAGCTGAAGATGAGGACCAAACCCAGGCCCCCAGGATTCTGTAGCTGAGGGCTATCCACACCACTGTGCTGCCCCATTTATTAATCATTATTGCTCTTATTATTATTTATTTATGTTTACATCTTCAGTAACTACTTCATCACTGTCAGGGTCTGCGCATCTACTCACTCACTTGCTCACAACTAAGGGCAGTTTAGCACATCCAATCCACCTTCTGCATGTTTTGGGAGGTGAAAACATGCAGAAGGTGGAGTGTTTGGAGAAAATCAACACTGATCCCTGGAGGATGGAATTTAGACACCCAGGACCCACCCTGAAGGTTTATACCAATCACAGCAGCAGTAGCACAGTGGATAAGGTACTGGACTAGTAATCAGAAGGTTGTCGCTTCTGGCCACACTGATGCCAGGTTGGTTATAATTGTAGGTCCCTCTGGATAAAAAATACCAATGTCTGTGAAATGCCAAAAATATAAAGTCATGTTTATTGTAATTATAGACTTACAAGCACTTGCAGGGTGTTGATGACGGTGTCGATGCGTCCTCTTTGTGGTACCATAACCTTATTATTGCCACACATTTCTGAGGACTGCACCGCCTCCGCTGTCACACTGATCTCCAGCTCCCCTACACACACACACGCACACACACACACACATGAAAACACAAGTTAAAATATGCTAACCTGGTGATGCAAGCTTAAGTTTTGTTTTTTATAATGTTTTCTTAGGATGACTAGGATGGTGTGCACCTTGTTTGAGGTGCCGGATGAAGCCCTATTCCTGCTTTCAGAAAATAAACCCGATTTGCAGGCTGCGTGACCAAGGCAAAAAAACATAAAGCCACATAATAAAAGGAAGTAACTAATAAGAAATACAAATAGTTTAAAGTAACCAAGCAAAACATGGTTTTCCATGGAAAGAGGAGTCGAGTTGTCGCCAGCTGCTCAATCCACCACTGGCGTACAACCCAGTCTCTCAAAAAGAATAAACAAAAAGAACTCAGTAAAAACTAGTAGCGTCTATTAAAGGAAAGAGAGCGTGGAACTGCCATTCCACCGGCTAACTCCAGTGTGGATTCCTGCGTGGGGTCCACTCATCCAAGTCTAAACCCACTATAAGGGCCTCAGAGACCGAGAAAGGTCAGGATTGCGAAGAGATGGCGATGAGAACAGGATTTAAATTGACTCATCCAGCTAAAGCAAATGAACACTTAATGAGGCGCAGAGACTGCTGATTAAAAAATAATCTGCACCTTCAAGCCCCGCTGAAATCCCAAGACTGACATGACATACAAGTTCTTTATTAGTGTATGTAAACTTTTGATCTTAACTGTAAATGCTTTTCCAGAATCGAAGGTAAAAGCACAAAAGCATCTGATCAGAAAATCATCTTCATTTAGAAATTAAAAACATTTTTGCTTTCATGACTGCAGGTCGTTAAATAAGTTCGTACCCAAAACTAGTGCTTTGATGTTCCAGGAGAAAGTTAAGCTCTCATCGGCGCACATACAGCAAGTCTTGGTGCAGCTTTGTAAAACCTCCGCCGTGAACTGCTGGGACTCTGCTAGTGTTACCTTTATCTGTAATACACACACCATACACACACCATGTACACATACACATGCATATACACACACGTACACCATGTATACACGCACACACACACACACACACAGTAATAAAATAAAAAGAAATTCCCCTTTTGGTGAATTGGCTTAATCACACAATGGGGAAAATTTTTCCATTTCCATTTTTTTTTTTTTTAATTAGTCAGTAATCCATGACTTCCTGTTTCACTAGGGTATATATATATATATGAGGTGATGCAGGGGTCAAACTATTCTATGAGTCAAATAATGGTGACAAAAAATCTACTGACCTGAAAATGGCAAGATTTAGATTTAGAGCAATAATTACAAAGTTCTAACCAACTGGAACTGAGACAAACTTGCATGGACGATGAGACACACTTTATAAATCTTTATAATCTTTATAAACGTTTTTCAGTATAGTGTCTGTTGTTTTAGCTGAAACTGTCACATATAGGCCACACACATACTTTAATACTATTGGTTTTGTAACTTGTTGTCCAACAAGCTCGTGGTCAGGTGTTCAAATACTTTTGGCCACACGCAGTATTTTGCTCTTTGTTGAATCGTAAACTTAAAAATCAATAATTAGATAAAGTTCTGACCATCATGCAGGTCTGCAGGTAGCTGAACACAGTCGCTTTGAGGACGAAAACCTCCCCTCGGATGACGGAGCTCGGCATGGTCAGGGACACGAAGAACGGCTGGAAGGCGGTCAGCTCAACTCGCGGGGCGACACCGAACCCGATAGGAGAGGTGCAAAACGCCTCGGCCTCCCATGTAGTGATGGAGTCCGGGACCGTCTTATTAACTCTCTTCATCCCAGATTTACTACAGAGAAAATCACGATTCAGTAACGTGAAGGAGATCATGAGTTAAATAAAGCTTACGTTTGTACTGATGTACACACCCGATGGGAACCAGATCCCAAATCCAGGTCTCAGGGAAGAATGTGCGGATTGTCGTGATGGGTTGTGCACTCGGGGCTACTTCAGCCCCAGCCATGCCGCTTGTCGGGGCAAAGCTCATAGCCATGGGTAAAGCCATTTCATCCATAACTACAGCATCTGTGAATGAGAACTTCTACTGGTAATACAGCAACTCACACAAGTAAAGAAAATGAGCTACAAGTCTGACTTGTCTTATTCTACTCTGAACCCAAGGAGGATGGCATTAAGGCTCTTCTCTCTATAACAGACCTGGGCATTGTACGGCCCGCGGGCCGGATGACATCCCTAACCGGCCCGCATGAGGTTCGTGGCAATTAAAAATTAGATGTAAATAAATGTACATCAAACATGCAATACGACATGACTGTTTTGACGGGAGCGCTGTGTCTTTAAATATCTGTAAGTTTCCATTTGTGTGTGTGCGCAAGTGTAAACATTGTTTGTTTGTTTATTAGGATTTTAATGTCATGTTTTACACTTTGGTTACATTCATGACAGGAACGGTAGTTACTCATTATACAAGATTCATCAGATCACAAGTTTATATCAAGCACAGTCTTGGACAATTTAGTATCTTCAATTCACCTCACTTGCATGTCGTTGGACTGTGGGAGGAAACCGGAGCACCTGGAGTAAACCCACGCAGACACGGGGAGAACATGCAAACTCCACACAGAAAGGACCCGGACCGCCCCACCTGGGGTTCGAACCCAGGACCTTCTTGCTGTGAGGCGACAGTGCTACCCACTAAGCCACCGTGCCGCCCTCAAGTGTATACAGCTTCACCGTAATGCGAACAGAACTGATTGAGACTGACGATGGAGTTTTTAACAAGACATGAACTTCTGAAGTATTTATTAACTGAAGTCAGGTGTAAAGCTGTTTAAGGATCCCAATTTAGGCTTTAAATCGCGGTGCTAAACAGAGAAATACAAGAACATGAACGAAGCTTCACTAACTAAACTGCAAAAGCAACAAGGACTTTTTATAAAGTTTAACACATCCAGAACTGAAGCAGTCAGGACCAGCTTTGTGATTTTAAAAAGAATATCCAACAATAACAAAGGTTTGAAAAACAAATGAGGTAATTAGACTCAAAACAAAATAGTTTAAAAACCTGCACATTTGTTCACATTTGTTTTTTTTGCATTTGTTTGTTTAAATAGTGAAATAATGTTGATGTTTTTTCTCTGCCTACTTCTAATTTTCTGATTGTAACATCTAAACATTAACAGCTTATTAGAACTGTACAATTTACTGCTTTTCATAAAAAGTGGGCAGTTGTAGCCTGGTGCTTAAGGTACTGGACTAGTAATTAGAAGGTCGCTGGTTCAAGCCCCACCAAGGGCAGGTTGCTGCTGTTGGGCCCTTGAGCAAGGCCCTTAACCCTCAATGGCTCAGACTGTAAATGTATTGTAAATCGCTTTGGATAAAGGCGTCTGCGAAATGCTGTAAATGTAAATAAAGAAGAGATCAAATTAATATTGAGCAGAATTAAGTTCACCTTATTGGTCCGGCCCTCCACAACAGTCCCAGTTTCTTATGTGGCCCCTTGGAGAATTTAATTGCCCACCTCTGCTCTATAAGCACTCATGTGGTGGTGTAAAGCTTTTTAAAGGACAGTTACAGACCCATCTTTAATCAAAGCACTTTAATAAAATACAGCTTTGCATTTACTGTACTAATGTCTCTGTCTAAAAGTTACTCACCCTTACGGTACAGCATAGGACCATAACAAATTGTAGGTTTTTTTATAACAGCGTTGGAAATTATCTTCAGTCCGATGGCCTAAAAACACACACAACACACCAGCATAAATGTGCACCAGTGCATCAAAAACTCTCTCTTATTCACAAAAGTATTCAGACTATTACTTTGGTACTTTGTTTAACCCCCCTTTTCAAAGACAGGATACGTCACTACAATATTTGCACATCTGGATTTGGGCAGTTTATCCCATTCTTCTTGGCAAGGTCCTGGTTTCAATCCCCAGGTGGGGCGGTCCGAGTCCTTTCTGTGCAGAGTTTGCATGTTCTCCCCTGTGTGGGTTTCCTCCGGGTGCTCTGGTTTCCTCCCACAGTCCAAAAACATGCGGCCAGGCTAATTGGAGACACTTAATTGTCCTATAGGTACCAGCCGCTAGATGCACAAACCAGTGCACTGTAGTCCCAAGCCCGGATAAATAGGGAGGGTCGTGTCAGGAAGGGCATCTGGCGTAAAAATTGTGCCAAGTCAATAGTGCGGATCACAATCCACCAGCGACCCATAAAGGGAAGAAGCCAGGGAAATTGATTGATTGATTGATCCAATTCTTCTTGGCAGATCCTTTTTTGCTGTGTCAGACTGGATAGTGAACGTCTGTGAACTTCAACCTTCCGGTCTCTCTACAGCAGTTCAGTGGGGTTTAAGCCTGAGCCTTGGCTGGGCCACTGAAGGACATTCAGAGATTCACTCAAAAACTATTCCAGATGTATTTTGGATGCTGTTACATACAATCAGAGTTTGTGTGCACTCTGAAAAGGGTTTTCTTTAAATATGTTTTATGTATTTGGCTGCATTCATTTGTCTCTTAATTCCTTCCAGTCTCCCTGTCACTGAGAAGCACCTCATAGCATGATGCTGCCACCACCATGTTTCACTGTAGGGATGGTATTACCCAGGCGATCTGCAGTGCCCATTTTTCACCAGACATGGTGCTTGCTGTATAAATTCAGTTTCACATTTAATTTTTTACTTTAATTCTTTAATTTTTGACTTTAACTCTAAAAATGTTCCCACTTCATTATAAATAGCCAAACACATACAAGTCCAGTAATTTTGTTAATGTAAATTAAAAAAAAAACTCTAAATGTAATAAAACTAAAACTGAACTGAAGATGCTGCTACTAAAACGAAACTAAAATGGCTATATTACTTTAACATTGAACATGAAAATTATCTTTCATTTTAGGACGTTTTAAAAACATTCAGGTAAAAGATGCACTTTCGCTCTCAGACTCTCATCCTGTAAATAAAACCTGGCTTTGTTAGGAAATAAAATAAAACTCTTACTCTGAAGATGTTGTACACGTCGATTTTTCCATTGTCAGGATAATAGATGGGCATACTTGACCTAAATAGACCAAATGGCATAATGCCAGGGTTGTTTGAACACGGATTCATGTCTTCATCGATAATGTTGTACGGATATCCAGACAAGGTCTGAACAGGCAGCAGATCAAACACCTACGAGAATCAAGAAGAGAGTAATAATTCTGTGTTAAAACTCATTTCTGATGTTAGGAACTATAAAAGAAAAACTAAATTTAATACCAACATGTGTTAGAACTAAATTATATTTTGTCTTTATTAATTAAATAAACATTATTTAAAAAAATAAAAAATAAATACATTTTTCAATATGTACGCAGGTAAAAAATGGTACAGGAATGCAGTTTCTGTACTGATACTGATTTAAGTAGCTACAAGTTCCTCTAACCAATAACATTTTAATATTATTAGATTTTACAGGGTAGAAACTTAGGACATAAGTAAGTTTAGTTCAAGTGCTTTAGTAATATGGTCCTTATTGTTCATCCATTCATTCACTGTCTGTTAAGGTGGCACGGTGGCTCAGTGGGTAGCACTGTCGCCTCACAGGTGGGGCGGTCTGGGTCCTTTCTGTGTGGATTTTGCATGTTCTCCCCGTGTCTGCGTGGGTTTCCTACAGGGGCTCCAATTTTCTCCCACAGTCCAAAAACATGCAGGCAGGTGAATTGGAGATACAAAATTGTCCATGACTGTGTTTCATATAATCTTGTGAGCTGATGAATCTTGTGTAATGAGTAACTACCGTTCCTGTCATGAATGTAACCAAAGTGTAAAACATGACATTAAAATAAATAAATATCACTGTTTTACCACCACTTTTTGTTGTTCTGGGTCACAGTGGGTCTGATTCATTTGGCAAGGGGTTGGAAAGACACCAGACAGGTCGCCAGTCCATCACAGGGCACACACACACACACACACACATTCAGTTAGGGCAAATGTAATATCTACAGTCAATCAGAGCACCCAGCGGTAACCCACAAAGACATGGGGAGAACATGCAAACTCCACACAGAAAGGACCCGGACCTCTCCACCTGGGAATCAAAAGCAAGACCTTCTTGCTGTGCGGATACCTAAACCCTTTTTAAACGTACAGATTGGATGGTGAGCTCTTTCTCAGGACTGAGCAGCAGCACACTCTGATCCACAGCTCGGACTGAACACAGCGAGCCTGGATAAGCCTTCAGCACCATCGGCGTCTGGCTTCCAGGAAGCTCCGACGTACACCTGAAGTTCAGAGACACCTGAGAGAGCAGAAGAAGTCAGATTAGAATATGGTCTCTTAAAAAGATTACAAAATCTCAGATGCATCAAGCTAGTCTGGACAAGCTGCTTTTAGATTAAACTAAGTAAGCACTCTGGCAGGACAGCACTCTCGTGCACTGGCCCACCATGGTAGAGACCTGTGCCTGGCCGGACACTTTACCAACACAGCTAGCCGTGCCTGAGGTAGGGCTGGCCAGATTCAAAATCACCACCTTGTTGCTGCTACAGTGAGTCCTACTGTCTGATTAAGGTAGTGTTTATTTGAAGAAGAAGAACCTTTAAATTTAGTTTGACACTCTCCGAAAGATAAAAAAGAAGAAGCAAAAGTATTTACATAAGCATATGGATATTTAAGCATATGGATATTTAAGAAGAAGCAAACATATTTACATAAGCATATGGATATTTACACAATAACCAGTACAACTTAAAAGTGTGGATTTCAAGATAAATAATAAATAATAAAATAAATTATGGGTGAATATGAATATATAAAGTGACTGTGCAAACTGTCTGGTAAAAAGAAGCGGCTGGTGGCTGCACAGGTGTCAGAAGAGGTGCATTCTATGCTGCAGCCCTCCTCCGCTAGTGTGGACATCATGGCCACATAATATGCAGAAGGTGTCTTTACTCATAGAACTAACAAAAAATGTAAAAATTCAACTGGGAAACGACTGGATCACTGGATGTAATTTCCGACCTTGTTAGGCAGACATTGCTCGACGGGGAAGTCCATGCTGTCAGCTATAACTTCTCCGTTTGCGAGGATCGTGTAAATCACCACCTGAGCTACAGGAGCCAACAATTCCACCCTCTGCAGCCTGAACGACACCTGCCCTCTGTTCTCTGAATAAAACACATTTAAAGATTTACAGATTAAGAGTTTGATGCGCTGTGTGTTGTTACACATTCGCCTCATCACCAGGATTAAAATCATCTGCAATTGAAGCCACAGCAGATCTTCTCTTGGTCTGCACCAGACTCCTGGGCCTTCATGTTCACTGTCATCATTAAATATTGGTTGGTTTTTTTATTTTTTCCTCTTTCCTCTTGTACTTTTTTTTCCCAGATTACTGCATCATAAACACTGGGCCCTCATTAAAATCAAGATCTTTTGCATTCAACACGTAAATTCTGAGGAACCACCATCAGCCCAATATTTAATGGATCCTTCAGCCTCACATGCACCAGTTCTACAGAACAGGCTTCACCATACAGATTTTTTGTGCGTGGTCTTATTGTCTGGCTTGTTGGTGTATAAAGAACGATGCTTATTTACCTCTTCGTGGTCTGACATGAATTTCGCTATGTCCATACTGAACCACTCGGCCTCTGGACACCACCTACAGACACACACACAACACCAAAGCGTTTATTTAAATACCCAATTACATGATCTCTGTACTGATAAGTTACAGTACAGTACAGTCCTGTGCTGGTACAATATTATTTAAAAAACTTTATTAAATTAAATGTTTTATGAACAGTAACATTACAGTGCTTAAAAACGGCAGATTAATTTGATGTATTTTTTATTTTCATGTCTGGATCATGTTTTTCAACCACTGAGCCTGGTCCCCTATTGTGTTATGGACCGTCGCACAGGAGAAGTGTGGTCCTGACCGGTCTGCCGCAGTTATTACATCAAAACCTGACTGCCTCAGCCAGAAAGCTTAAACTGGTCCATGGTCTGATCTTCCAGTAGGAAAACTTTCCAAATCACGCCTCAAAATAGACACAAATGCTCAGCTGAACATATAAGCAGAATGGAGAATCTCCATTAGCATGGACCTCGAGGGGCTGGAGAGATTCTGTATGGATGATGGTCTCGGATCCCGTGTCATGTGTTGTCCAGTTTTATTAAGAATTAATAAAGAAGACTCCAGCCTGATGTCTCATCAGAGAGGCTGCACAAAGTACTGAATGAAGAAGTGCCAACACTTGTGCCACACAACGATTCCCTAAATCATCGTACTTCTTCTAAAGAGGAGCTTTTTGCTCATATTGTAAGAGAAATATTATAAGGATAAGTAATAAATAATATTTTTTGGTCTGTTTGGTTTGTTTTTCAGGGGTGCAAGGTGTGGTGTGGAAGAGACCGGATACAGAAGGTTGATTAGTTAAAATATTAAATAAATTGTTTACTGTTTAGAGTTAACTACAAGTTTGAAAGGCTTTGCAAATGATTGATGTTCCATTTACATCCATTTTGGGGGTTGTAGATTTGGGGTTGGTGTTTAACAGGGGTGAGTCTGTGGGTCTGTACATTTTGAAGTGCTTTTTCTAGCCAAGTTTGACTTTCCTCGGATCTTCCTTTCATTTGATAGTGCAGTTGATGCCACAAGACTCGTTCAGGATCACCATTAAAGAACAAATACATCATCTAAACATGCAGGAAATTTACTGCAATGTGAAATAATTTTATTTTAGCATGATAATAACTGAGATTAAGCTGTACCATGTAGTAGAAGTGTAGGTCGTGTTGTTGTTGTTTCAGGCCGCTGCCCTGTATGAGGTAGCGCGCCGTCACCACAGCGTTCTTATTACAGCTGAACGGCTTTGCCGGTTGTTCCAGGGTTATAAAACTCATGCTCTTGGAGTAGAACGGTTCGAGACTGAGGTATGCCGTGGGATAGTACGGTGTGCGGGTATTTCCCACCATGTTAAACACCTGATTTGCCTCCTGGGTTTTAGCCTGTTGTGAGAAAAGCAAACATAAGCCACCCTGACATGCTAGAACAGTTTGGGTCAAAGTTTATATACACGTGTAACTGACACAAGTATGTCATGACAGGCCTAGTTGCACCATTTGTAAAATTACCCAAATCATTTGTGAGAAAGTAAACAAAGACCCACCTCTAACGTGACCGTCGTCAGACCCCACAAAGAAGTTTCGAGGGTGAAACGAGCGATACCGTTCACATCTGTGAGCAGCTTCTTGACTATACTTTTATCTCCGTACCTGATATTCAGATACACCTCTTTGTTTTTCATAGGAGTCGAATCCCAATTGGTCACTTTAATCTAGTACAGAAGAACAAAGATGCAAAAAGAGGAAGTGTCAGCATGCAAACAAAATAATCTCATAGCATGTAAGGAGAAAAAACATCCACGAACTGTAGGAGAGAGCTGGACACTGGGGACGACCAACATTAACCAACAGAACACAGCAAGCAGAACTAAAAATCTAGAATAAACTGGGTGGTAATTAGAAACGGTCATTTAAATCAAACATTTAGATTAAACTTGACTGAGTTCAGAAAAATAGTTTAAAAATCTGGTATCTTGCTGTTGTTTTTTTCTTGACAGCAGAATGTGTCTGTCCAAAATAGAAATATTAGCCTCTGCATCGAGTGTACCTTCACATATGTGCACATCAGTCATGCACCTTCATGCCATCACAGATGCTCTTTTTCATCCTTGGCACATAGAATTCAATGTCCATTTTCCCCCAAAAGAAAGCAGCTGAAACATGGACTTGTGTGTTCACATAACACGTTTCCACTATCTTTCGGTCCATCTCAGATGACTTTGGACCCAGAGAACTTGCCATCGTTTCTGTGTAATATTACTATAAGGCTTCTCTTTGAATAATACAGTTTTACATTGCATTTATTGATGCAGTGACAGTCTGTGTTAAGTGACAATAAATTCCCAAAGTACTCCTGACTCTGTGTGTCCATCACGGTAGCATGACAGTTTCTCAAACAATACTGCCTGAAATGATTTCGGTATGTGATTAATATCTGTATGAGCGGTCTGTACTGGATTTACCTTTCCTTCATACTGAATGCCCAGTTTAAATGCTGGTGGTGAATCCTCAAACGTAATGGTAAGGATATTAGCTGTTATAGACATACTGCTGGACCCACTCAGGACCACTCCTGCACACAACACACACAACATGAACACCATCTCAATATTTATTCACTGTGGTGTAACTACAAACTTACAGGCCTCCTGGTGCCAATAGAAAATAAGAGCCACTGCACAAAAGATATTTGAATTAAAATAAAATATTGCAATGTGATTCACCTACAGTGCCAAAAACAAGAGTTTGGTCCTTTCTGATTGATCTTTTACATTTTTGCTGATTTGTTTCACTTGCATTAAAACAAAATACAATAAAATATAAAGTGATGCTTTGTTGCTTCAGAACCTGAGGAAACCACAAGCTGAAAACGGCCATTCTGGCTTATTTCAGTGGCAAACACAATTCATGGGACAAATATATTCCTCAAATAAGCTTTGTCCTTCACACAACCACACATGAAAGCACAAGGTTTAGCTTGTGGTTTAGGAAAAATGCTTAATAGGAGGGAGCCCTCTGCTCCACCGGACCTGTTGACCACACTGTTTTCTAAGCGAACAGATGAGCCATTCATTAGCCAGCCACAGTCTCTTGGAAAGTTTTAAGAGCCTCATTGCCTGAGCAGCCTGGTCATAAGTGTCAGAAACATTGACCAGTCACTAATCATTCTAGAGATCTGGTTCATCTCAAGAGCCACCCATGTTGTAATTCAGTTTCTAATCTGAATGCAAACGTGTCACCTGATTTATGGTGGACCTTACTGAAAAGTACAAGAGCTTCAGCTACAGAACTGCCAAAGAAGGTGGCACCAACATTGGAGTTTCGCATGTGGTTAGTGACCTTGACGTCCCAGTGACCCTCAGTGTGAAGACATTTCTGTTGGACATTTTTATATCAGCACTGTAAAGAGGACGAGTCCTACTGGTTATTTATCCAACTCAACAATGACTGAAAAAACGGGAACAATATTGGGAAACTCTTACCGGTTCCATATTCTTCCACATCAGCGTTAGCTTGGATTACATCTTGATACTGTGCACTGGTTAAAGCAAAATCGTTCAGATCAATCAATGTAGAAGCACATCCAGATTTACCGGTCTATAAAAGACATTAAAATGGTTAGATGATTTAAAAAATACTTTAATGACTATAAATTACATAAAATTAACTTGATATTTATGAGCAGATTGAGATTGTAGTTTTAATAGTGTGTTAGAAATGAATGTTATCCATAGTAAGTGTAACCAGTTACTAACGTACTGTGGGACTCACTTGGACCTGATTGGTGTGTAAATAGTTATATGCAAATATGTACAAGCAAAGTCTCATGGGTAGTGTGAGTACAGTTGCAATGGTTAGTGTGTGTGTGTTTTTGGGGGCCACACTCCTAAAGATTCTTAGTGCAAAGTGTGATTCCTAGTTAAGAAATTATCAATGAATTCATTTTCTGTGTTTCCCACAATACATCCTAGTAATGCTAAAATTATTCATAAAGCATCAAAAAGCCTGAAACGAGCTTTTAAGTTGGGAAAATTGTTAGGTGGAGAATTTTTAGAGGAGTTTTAGAGAAGAAAATAATGCAATGATGAATGGGAGATGAATTTCGCTTCAAACACTAAATAACAGCGAGTTAATATCGTGCAGGAATGTTTGTGGTTGAGCTTATTACAGATGTGTGTGTGTGTGTGTGTGTGTGTGTGTGTGTGTGTGTGTGTGTGTTTGCCCTGTGATGGACTTTTTTTTTTGGTTTTTTACCTTTTGTCAATTGAACTATACGCACCGCGACCCTGAATGAATGAATGAATGAATGAATGAATATGTCACAGTTCATTTCATTTCCACTGGACATTCACAGCTTGCAGCAATCACAGTAAGTGAAAAGAGCAGAGCTATCTGTCTCCAGTTAATATCAAATGAATCTTTTCATTCATTCATTCATTCATTGTCTGTTTCACCGTTTACCCTGGTCAGGGTCGCAGTGGATCTGATTATTTGGGCAAAATATGAAACGTCAAGTACAAAATTTACCAGCAAATAAAATACAGCAAATAAAAATGTGTGATTAATGCGAAATAATTAATTCATGCTAAGTTAAGACATAAATTATTATATAATGACAGAGTTTTGAAGTTACAAACCATCATATTAATATTTTTGCAGATGTCGGGCGGCTGATCGCTTGATGAACTGAACCACCAGTATTTGTAACTGTTACGACACAAGACGGCCTTCACAGATCCGTTCACCGGCTTCCCATACGTGTATCTATACAGAAAATGTGTTATTGAATAATTAACTCATAAGTATATGGATATCCATCTTACTTTCAGGTAACAGTGTACAATCTTTTTATATTTAAACTTCTTTTAGTGTGCTCTTACTTTGCACATATTTCCAGAGTTGCAGAAGACTCCAGAATGGATACGACTGGAGGAAGCTGCACCGTTACTTCAAACTTTGGTAACACTACAAGAAATTCAAGAAATATATACAAATGTGAACATTAATCTGTAAGCAGTAATCATCAGGGTCCAAGCACCAGTTCTTGACATCAACTGTAACACATATAAAATATCTAAAAGATTTTATACTGCATGCAAAAAGTACAATAATAGTTTGACTCTGTACTATAAATATTACACAGTACTGAGCTCTATAGGAAACAGGACGTTAAAAGTATTCTAATGTAAATAAACTAAATGCTGGTTCTGACCATAATCCTTTATTTCAAAGCTTTGTGTGATGGCGTCGTTCTTCTCGTTCATGGCAGTGATGGTGTAAATTCCATATGCAGCTTTAGGGCTTGTGGGATATGACAGATCCAGAAGACCTTTGACTGTGGAGAGCTGTAACCATTGACCAATCCGGTTCGAATTTGGGTCCTGAAATAAAATTTTTTGAAAAATTTAGCATTTATAATTTTAAAAATAAAACATTAATGTAGAGAGAAAATGTTAAAAGATGCAACATACCTTCAGTTCTATTATCGAAAACTGAAAAAGAAAAAAATATATTTCACAAAAAATGATTTTTACTGAGCAACGTCATCGTACTTTGTAAATATAAACACATTTAGAGTCTAATACCTGCAATACAATACCTTAACATTTGGAACAGAGGCGTGTTTAGCCCTGTGTTTATCATCTTTCATATTAATGAGACTCTTTAATGGTTTGGGAAGTGAGGACTCTAATTGTTGCAGTTTTGCCAGTGGAATCTTTTCTCCATTCTTGATACACTTGATATGGTTGATACAAGACAGATCTGGACTGCAGGCAGGCCAGTCAAGCAAATGCACTGTCTGTCCACAAATCCACAAAAGTAAGACCTGGCATCATCCTGCTGACGTGATCATGGAAAAAAGATGTACCTAATCATGATACCTTCACCTTTACTGGAAAGGTTTATTCAATGTCCTTTTTACCACTGATTTATCCTGGTCAAGGTTGTGTTGGGTTTGATTTAGTGGGCAAAAGGCAGGAAACACTCCAGAGAGCTCAACAGTCCATTACAGGGCATTTCAAAACCATTTAACTTGAATATTATGTTGCAGGCATCACACTTGAGAGATGACAACATATTGTAACATCACTGTTCATACGTGTCTGATTGTGTGAGTATATTGTGTGTTTAAATTTATAGACTGAATTATATCTTGTTTACAGATTTGATTTTAAATGAATAAATGATGTGAAGCACTCATTATATTTTTTAATTATATGAACGATCCTTTAAAGTTCTGTAATGTCCATCGTCTTGGAATGGGATGTTCAACAAGCTACTGTTCAGGTGTCCACATACTTTTGGCTTATAGTGTACAGTGTACATTACTAAATGAAAAGGAATTATAAGTACATTCATGATTTGTAATCACAGAGAAACTTTCTGTTGTCAGTAAAATAAGTGTAAAGAAGTAAAAATGTTCGTACCATCTGATTGTAGTTGAGGAAATCTGAATTCAGAGACACTATGCGGAATTTCACTGTGAAGAATAAACAAAATCATTAATATATATCTATATCTATATATCTTATATTTATAAAAGCAATCTAGTTACGCTTTCCACAAGTCTGGTTTGGCTTGTCCCATTACTCAGGACTCAATGGAATACAAGCATTAAGGCTACAGATTGCACTTCTATTGTCCTGTATTAGAGTAAGGAAATGTCCACTGAGAAAAGTACAACAGAAGTCTTATAAGACATTTTGGATAAGAGCGTCTGCTACACACTGTAAATATAAACGCTTTCCTAAAGACTTCGATCAACTATTAAGAACACAGAACCAATATGAATGTTTGTAAACAAAGTTTTCACATACTTTTGTTAAACATTATATATGTCCAAAAATGACCTAAATGTGTTGTTAATTAACATCAAGAAGAAGCAAGAGAATTATCAGTATAATCATTATAATTATAGAATAATACTTATTATGGAATAATCATGTTAAATCATGTAGCTGTTGCAGGGTGTAAAAGGGACTTCCTAAAAACATCAGGTTTGTTTCCTAAGGATTTGACTACAAAACAGAAAATCACATTTAGTAAAGAAAACGACCCCAATCCAGACATAATTATTGTTTTAGTGATGCAATATAACATAAAAGTCCTACACAATAAATACATTATTTATCAGATCTGATCCTGAGTGCTGTATCACTTGCTACTTGTAATAAATAATTAATTTGTATTACTTCACATGTATTTAATGTTACCGGTTTGTCCTGGCTTGTAGATGGGTTTGTCAGTCTGAATGATGATCAGTTCTTTGCGAGGTTTGATGAGGATCTTTGTCGTTTTGTTCAGAAACACTGGTCCCTCATTGATCTCTAAATTAATAACTGTCTCAGTTTCCATGTTTACATCAGGAACCTTGTTCAGAATAAAACAGGAAAAACAACAACAAAACATTCAACTTTGGTTGTGTCAGCATGATCAGTTATTAAACTGATTAACATTTTCACACATTGACAACATATTTAGTTTATTATTACTGCCTGACAGGAAAAGCTACATTTAAGACTTTGAAAGTAATTTTACAGATAAAAATCAGTGCCCACATCTGAGCACACCAGCAACAATAAGGAATCATTAAAATATTCTTTATGTAGTAAATCCCTCTTGTATCATGTATTTTAAAATACGGGGTTTTCCACCCAGTGTTTCACTCTGCATTTCAAACCGCACCCTACCCAGTGGGTTTCTATGCTTTGTATGGTATAGTTACACACCATGTGGTATATAGTTCGAAAGTGTCAAAACAATTTAAATCCATAAAAATTGACAAAATATTCTCTTTTTCAATGCATATATAACTTTTAGAGTAAATTGATGCAAAAGGATTTGAAAGCCACGGTCACAAAAATACAAACACCAGAATTTGTACTTGTACCAGAAGCTTTGCTGTTTCTCTTGAGAAGGGACATAAAAAGTACAGCACCTCTGATAAAACCAAATAAAAGGTCAAGCTTATTTTGGAAATATTAATTTTGAAGATTCAGGTTGTTTAATGGAGTTTGAGATGTGGGTTTTTTCCTTGTTTTTATGTGATGGTTCTTGTCTGAGCTGTAAGTATTTGGCTTTTACAGCTGGGCTCATTTTCAGCACCGTTCACAGTTCACATTTTTAAAGACTTTCCCCAAATGACAATCATTAGAGATCACGTACACTGGACATAATTGGATGTATCTGAGGGTGGGCGGGTTGAAAGGATTCCTCATTAATGCAGCAGTTGCAGCCTCTGTACAAAACTGGTAAAATAATGGAGATCTGTGTGTGACCCTCTGTACGCAATACAGATCTCTGTTTGATTTGTTCAGGCAGGTGAAAAGAAGCGGTTAGCTACTACACACGTCGGAGGGGGCGTGTTTTAGGTATCGTCTGGCCCTCCTCAGTCAGGGTGGAGAAACACAGGTAATTTGACACGACTAGAAAATGCATAAGTAGAATAATCTCTTTAATAAGAGTCAGACCTGAAACTGGACACATCGATAGTCGTCGTGTCCTATGTGGCTGTCCTTCAGGAGAATCCTGCCTGTTCCTTTATGATTCAGGATCACCTTCACTGAAAGTGTATTTATGGGTCTCAGTTGGACGCATAGTGTCTCTGTAGTTCCCCCTAGAGGCTGGGAGTTCACTGCCAACAGGTAAATGCTAAAAAAAAAAAAATCACAATAAAATGAAGTGTTATTAACTGTGCTGCAGCATTTAGCACTTCAACATATGGTACTGCTGAGGTCAAATACAATTGTAATACTGGTGTATTTCACTGCTGTATTGGAATTTTAATCATTTAAAGCCTTTTTCTATTCACATATATTGGTTAACGATGAATTTAATGATGTTGAAAGTTCTAGAATTCCTTTTCCTTTGTTCTTTGTTGCATGACATCCTAATTCTTCATTAGTGATTATAGAGGACAACTTTTCTGTGCCCATATAAATAGGGCTGGTTTGACTACCCACAGTAAACTAAATTCACAGAGCTCTGTACAGACCAAGCAGATAATAGATTATGGTTCATAGAAGTCCAGAATGTCTAAGCAACTTCAAGTCTCAATTACCTGTACAAACAACTGTTCTTAAATTAAAAAGCACATGGAACAGTAGTACCTTTGTCTAGGTAGGAAAGAAAACCCAAACTGTCATCTCAGGTTAAGAAGAAATTTGTCTGGATGGTCAGATGAATTAGAAACTGCTAGAACATGCAATAGAATAGTTCACCAAGTAGGTGGATATGGAGCCAATAAAGTGCAGAATTATGTTAATTGTACATTACCAACTTATTTTATTGCTAAGCAGTGAGAATATATTGATATTTTATTATCAGGATTTACAAAAGTATGTAGGAATTTAAGGACATATTTGGTGGATAGATATTGCATAGTATTGCAAAGTATATTTTTAAAAATGTGTAAACTATTTGCACAAATTTTAAGAGCAGGTTGATCTGATGGAGAAAGCAGACCAATTATACAGAGCAATAAGTATTTACAGTCAGTCATTGTACACCCACAAAGTGCATCTATATACACTGTGAGTCAAAGTTAAAAAAAAAAAAGGTTCTCGGTAGCTTTGGCAAATGTTGATCAATTTTCAAAATTCTTTCACACAAACATTGTAACTTGCAATTGCAAGAACAGATCATTAATGTTTAATTTGGTCATAAATGGACATTTTATTGTTCACAGTTAAGGTTGTGATGTATTGTGTATAAGGAAATATTATTGTTTGTGAAAATGATCATTTCACAAGGTATCGTAGCTACACGCTTAAGGTTTGGTGGGCAATATAATAATCATAATTATTGCAAATTTTATTCTGAATGCAACAGTGGCCAATAAGTAAATATCATTCACACATCTCTCTACATGTCAAAAATAAAACCCCAATAATTAGGAAAGCAGAACAGTGACAGAAGTAGTAAAAGTTCTTACCTCTCACTGTAGCAGGTGGACGCCGTGGTGCCTTGTAGGAGCAGAAAAACAACACCGATCACACCGGACCAGAACATCCTGGTACTGAATCAGATGCCAGACTAATGGAAAGAGGGGTTGGAATTTATTCATCTTCACCCATCCGAAATTCCACACCCCAGCAATGTGGTTATTGGGTGAGACACTGTTTGTGTTGCGCCTCCCACCTCTGCTCCTTGTGCTGGCCTTGTACTGCAAACTAATGTACACAATCTAAATCATGCACTCAGTGTATTTAACCCTGTTTATTAATCATATTTATTAACCGAAAATATGAATGCATACTGACTTTTAACAGGAGTACTTACAGAAAACACACGAACAGAGGAGGAACATACCAGACCCCTGACTCAGGTGCCCAGAACGTTTTCAACATTGTGGCAATAGTTTGAGACACGCCCTTTTCTTGTTCTAGATTTATTGCTGTGCAGCATCAGTTCTATCAGCAGCATGACAGAGCTGAACTGAATAATAAACTCTGAATTAAATTTCAATCACTTAAAATTAACTTAAAATGAAGTGACTTAAAAACAGACTACAGTGTTTGAATAAGTGTGTGAACTGATGTAGGAACACCGTGCATCTTTAGTTCTGATATGGAAGTGAAACTGATTGTTGTTTAGCTCTGTTTTATCGGGTTCCTGTGTTTTTGATTTGAGCTGAAAACTGTTTGTCTGTTTGTCCTCTGTTGAGCGTTTCAGTATCTGTGTACTGTTCATCCACTGTAGCATTAAGCATAGCTGATATCAAATCTATAAACAATAAATATATTCTCCTCTGGCTGAAGGTCATCACGTCTTATGACTGTTATGACTAGCGTGGTTATCACTAAGCGTATTTATAAACACTGCTCAAGGTGAATGGTGGGACATGGAAGATTTTATTCAATTTGTAGCTGCGTGGTTGGATGAGGGGGCAAGGGAATAAAGTTGGTATTCTGAGTGCCTTATTAGTCCTGGGGTCATTGTCCATGACAGCGAGCTTCACATGTTCTCCACATGGCTGTATTTTTTGTCTATTTATTTATGCATTTTCTCCCATTTTTTCCCAATTTATTGCAGCCAATTAGTCTTCCACTGCTGGGGATCCCGAATGGGTTTGAGGAAGGTATATTTGCCTGCAGTCCCTCAACCCCTTCTTTTTTGCCCATGCTAAGCACATGAGGCTCCTCCAGTTCTGCACAGGTGTCTCGGGCTGCTAACCAGGGTCCTTGCACAACATTTGAAGACCCCACCCAGCAGACTTGGAGGGCAATTTGTGTCTGCTGCAGGCACTTGCAATTGTGCCCGCTAGATGACAACCAGCCGACCTGCAGCAGAGCCAAGATTTGAAGCGGCGTGTTCAGAATCTCAGCGCTGGTGTGCTAGCAGAATTCACCGCTGTGCCACCTGGGTGCTGTATTTTTGTGTAATGGGCTAGTTTGCTAGGGTGTAGCTTTGTCATTTCAGATGGTTAGTGGGGTGTTGTTATGTGATAAAATATGTGAAAAATGTTGTAATGATAAATAAGGTGGTTGCCTAGGTGTTTGATATGGCTAGGTGTTTAATTTGCTATGGCATATTTAGTGGATGCTGTGGTGCCGCTTGGTGGTTGTTATGGTGTCCCAGGCAATATTGTAACCCACGCGGACACGGGAGAACATGCAAACTCCACACAGAAAGGACCCAGACCGCCCCACCTGGGGATCGAACCCAGGACCTTCCTGCTGTGAGGCGACAGTGCTACCCACTTAGCCACCGTGCCGCCCCCAGGCAATATATAAATTGTTGCTAGTTGCCTGTTACTGCATACAAGGTGGTTACTAGGATGTTGCTAGTGTACTTAGTGTAAACTTAAGCATACGTTTAGTGCTCCATACATTTTCATGTGAGAAAAAATCCCCCCTATTACTTATCAACCTCTGTCTTATACTTGACATCCATGCTGACCAAGGAGGACCACAGACTAGCACACGCTCCCTCCACACACACACGTAAAGACATCAGGCTCTTGATAAACTCTAATTTAGAGCCGTAACATGAGCAAAGAAACCAGCAAGACTAAACTATTCCTAAATGATTTCTAAATGATTCCTTCATCAGACAGGAGTCTCAGTTGCAGTGGCACTGAGGTGTGCCAGTTGTGTCTGTTTAGCCCCGACCTGGCCCTGGGCACCACTGAGACTCTAATACAGACTGCAGTACTACACTGTAGTATTAAACTACCCGGCCACTCAAGCTGCCCTGTCCTGTGATTTAAATTTGAGCTATTGACCTCTAATAAAGAAGTTAGTTTCTGTGAACACTTTATCTGCAGTGGCGCTGAGCAGAACACTAATATCTAATATTAGAGATAATAAATCATTTCTTTTCCGGCTGAGAAATAAGCTCGCGGTCATCATGCTCCACGTCCTCCGCTGTTATGACTCTGTTTGGCGTCAGATAAATCACATTTTTAAACTGTCCTAGAGAACAAGGTGACGGGGAGAAGGTGCCACATTAGAATCCTGCTACAAACACAGTATTTTATATTTAAAACTGCAAGATATAATACAAATATTTAGAATTAATTTTAAGCTGCACATAAATATCTCACAGGTGTTTGGATGCTTGGATGACATGGAAATCTTGATCGATGAATAAATACAAATGCTAAAACAATGTTTTAACCAATTAACCAATAACCGCTATGCAGTTTGACCCCTGCAGTTCATCTTCAGGCATTTTGTGTGGGAATGACTTGCTGCTTCACGTAACGTATGATCTGTTATAACGGACTGATTTATTTATTAGGATTTTAACATCATGATGTACACACTTTGGGCAGATGTAGCCTAGCGGTTAAGGTACTGGACTAGTAATCCAAAGGTCACTGGTTCAAGCCCTACCACTGCCAGGTTGCCACTGTTGGGCCCTTCAGCAAGGCCCTTAACCCTCAATTGCTTAGGTAATATACTGTCACAGTACTGTAAGCTAACCGTGCCACCATCTATAACTGACTGAAGCATAAAATCTGCTTTCTACCAGAAAATCCAGAGTAATTGAGCAATCGGAAGCACAAAAGCAAGTCTGAATTTGAACCCCAGTGGGGTGCTGTGGCAGGACCTTAAATGGCACGTAACGCTCAGGAGTCCTTCAGTGTGGCAGAATTAAAGCCTACATAAAAGCGTGGGCAGAAAATCCGTCACAGCCGTGAGAATTACTTATCTATTGATTGCAGTTGATGCAGCAGAACCAGATATTAAGTTTAGTGGGAACATGAACTTTTTCACACGGGTAATAAATGCATGTTTATCGTCATTTAAAAACTGTGTTTTGTGCTTGTGTTTTATTGCATTACGGATCATAAACCATTTAGTGTGACAAAATATGTAAAAAATAAAGTAAATCGGGACATGACCTAATTTTATGGTTTTTATTGTACATAATACAGTCCAGTGACTAATGGTACGCTGGTGCTGAATAAAGTATTGGCCGTTTATTTTCATTAAGAGTCGTGCTCTGCTGTGCGCCCTGTTCTGGCTGACACACAGAGTCACTGTGTCTCACATTTATTCTTTTTTGTATTTAGTTATGCATTTTCTCCATTGTTCTTCCGATTTAGCATAGCCAATTAGTCTTCCACTGTTGGGGATCCCGATTGCTTTCGATTAGGGTACATTCATCTGCCCCATGTCCCCTCCGATGCCTTCTTTTTCGCCCGCGCCACGGTGGATTTGCACATGAGACTCATCCACTTCTGCACAGACATCAGCATCCTTGCACAGTGTGTAAACACCCCAGCCACTTTATTAGTTCAGTCTTTTCCCCACCAAGCAGACTTGGGCAATTTTTGTCTGCTGCAGGCACCGCTAGATGGTGCCCAGCCGACCAGTAGCAGAGCTGAGATTCAAACCGGGGAGTTCAGAATCTCAGCGCTGGTGTGCTAGCGGAATATCCCTCACATTCATGCCGATGTGCTCCAGGTGGAAGGTTTTCTATAAATATCACCAACTGTATGGTGCACCAATTTTCTCTTAAAGCCATGATGCTGAATTGCTCTGTGCGCTCCTCTATTTGCTGGCGCAGGATTGTTGTTTGCCTCGCAAAAGGAACACACTGGGAGTGTAAATGCCCCAGATATCCCTGTTTCTTGGGGTGACACATGTCCGTAAATCCATTTTAGTATGGTCGGGGTGTCCACCTGTTACGGGCCGGCACCGGACAGCGCAGAAAGTTCCCTTACTGTCCTCTGTCTTGCACGGCAGTTCCTTACAAGTGTCCGTACACTTTTGGCTTCAACTGTATACACACACATAAAACAAAGAGTTTTAGGGTGGACGTATGACATCACTTCCTCCTGCGGTTGGACCCAGCGGAGCGCGTACGGACGGCTCGTCTCAGTTTGCTGTACGTTTCCTCTGGATCTGGAACTACAGACAGACGCAGCGTCTGCTGATGAAGAACAGAGGAGGTAGAAGGAGCGGACGAGGTGACCTGACGTTCTTGTACTCGTTCACTCCTGTTCTCGTCTGATGTTCTGGATTCGGGGCGTCCCGCTGCGCCGCCTGTGATGTCCGGGGGTGTAAATAGGTTAGTCCGAGAGCTGGAGTGTATCAGCCGGGCCAGGCTGTTCGTCAGAGACACGTTCTCCCGCTCGAGAGCCTGGATCCTAAATGTGTTGGCCTTGACCTGCTGCTCCATGTCGGCCACCACGTCACCCGTACCTGAGAGAATCCAGAGCACAGACACACCTGTATAAGCATGGATTTTAATTTTTTACCACCAGATGGCAAAAACAGCTCGAGCAACGGGTGTGGCTGAACTCCAGAACTCAATAATTAATAGTGTTCACATACTTTTGACCATAGTATCTTACTCTGTGGTGGTGCATGATGGGGATTAAGTTCAGGAAAGGCCACCAGGACCTTCTCTCTCTCTACAGCCTGGTGCAGATCCTCAGTAAGTCGTGATAAACTCTCCTCCAGCTCACACACCCTCACACACTGTTTCTCCTTGTCCTCATTCAGAGACTGGTACTGATACTGAAAACACACACACACACACACACACATGCCATAATCCATAACAGATTTGGTTGAATATACACGTCTTTAAAGGGTAAAAAAAACTGTTTCTAGGTTTCTAGGACTCCACCAAACCACAGGTTTTGTACCTGGTGTTGCAGTGTGTCTCTCTCCTGTGTTGTGTGATTGTACCTGGTGTTGTGTGAGTGGGTATGCTTGAGTGTATGTATCTGGTGCTGTGTGCGCAGTTGTTGTAGTGTGTCTCTCTCCTGTGTTGTGTGTGTGTGTGTGTGTGTGTGTGTGTGAGTGTGTGTGTGTGTGAGTGTGTTGTACCTGGTGTTGTGTGAGTTGTTGTTGTAATGTATATCTCTCCTGTGTTGTGTGTGTGTTGTGTGTGTGTGAGTGTGTGTGAGTGTGTTGTACCAGGTGTTGTGTGAGTTGTTGTTGCAGTGTGTGTCTCTCCTGTGTTGTGTGTGTGAGTGTGTATGAGTGTGTGTGTGTGAGTGTGTTGTACCTGGTGTTGTGTGAGTTGTAGTGTGTGTCTCTCCTGTGTTGTGTGTGTGTGTGTGAGTGTGTGTGTGTGTGTGTGTGTGAGTGTGTTGTACCTGGTGTTGTGTGAGTTGTAGTGTGTCTCTCTCCTGTGTAGTGTTTGTGTGTGTGTGTGTGTGTGTGTGTGAGTGTGTGTGTGTGTGTGTGAGTGTGTGTGAGTGTGTGTATCTGGTGTTGTGTGCGTTGTTGTAGTGTGTCTCTCTCCTGTGTTGTGTGTGTGTGTGTGTGTGTATGAGTGTGTGTGTGTGTGAGTGTGTTGTACCTGGTGTTGTGTGAGTTGTAGTGTGTCTCTCTCCTGTGTTGTGTGTGTGTGTGTGTGTGTGTGTGTGTGAGTGTGTGTGTACCTGGTGTTGTGTGAGTTGTTGTTGCAGTGTGTCTCTCCAGTGTTGTGTGTGTGTGTGAGTGTGTGTGTGTGTGTGTGTGTACCTGGTGTTGTGTGAGTTGTTGTTGTAGTGTGTCTCTCTCCTGTGTTGTGTGTGTGAGTGTGTGTTTGTGTGTTGTGTGTGTGTGTACCTGGTGTTGTGTGAGTTGTTGTTGTAGTGTGTCTCTCTCCTGTGTTGTGTATGTGAGTGTGTGTGTTTGTGTGTTGTGTGTGTGTGTGTGTGTACCTGGTGTTGTGTGAGTTGTTGTTGCAGTGTGTCTCTCTCCTGTGTTGTGTGTGTGAGTGTGTGTGTGTTTGTTTGTGTGTGTGTGTGTGTGTGTGTGTACCTGGTGTTGTGTGAGTTGTTGTTGTAGTGTGTCTCTCTCCTGTGTTGTGTGTGTGAGTGTGTTGTTGAGTTCGGCTTTCTCGTCCTCACACTCGTCCAGGCGACACTGCAGCTCGTCACACTGCTGAACTAACGCGTCTACTCGCTCCAGCAGGGAGCGCTGTTTCACCTGCAACGCCTGTACACACCCAAACACACACACACACACACACACACACACAGTAGAGGGTTAAAAGTTAAAAAGTTCCTGGGCGTACACTCTTCAAGCAAGGTACGTCACAGAACCCCAACCTCATGTTGGCGCTGGGCACTCTGGTACTTGGCGCTCTCCTTGTCCAGCAGTTTCTGTGTGCTGGTGAGCTCCATCTCTAGTTCTCTCATCTTCTCCTCCATCTCTCTCCACCTGATCTCCTGCAGACAATGTTCATGTACTTTCTCCAGGAGTGAATCTCTCTCATGCTCTACAAGCACACACACACACACATAAATAAATAAGTGATACACACACTATTTCAAATCTTGGCTGCTATATACTGTGGCGTAGTGTTTCTATAGAAACTTTAAGACAACTGGCTTACTTTCTTGATAAAATGGTATCAGATGGGTAACATTTATATTTTACAGGGCTGCTGAAACCAAGCGTGATTGTTTAATTTGCTAAACTGGTGTACCAAAGGTGTGATTACAAATAGAAGTCATTGTACCTGTTTTTGAGTCTCATGCTTTCGGTCCTGACTGTGACTAAAGCTGATTTTATTTTAGATCTTTATAGCCGATAATATTACTAAATCTTACCAAGGCTCTGGTGTGTTTCACTCAGCAGTTCCAGTTCTGCATTTAGCTCTGAAAGTTTCACTTCCAAACCTGCAGCTCCTATAGTAAAAAAAATTAATAAAAGAAGAATAAGGATATAAATCTCTATATGAACCTGCCTCGTGCAGGAGAAAAGAAGTGTGCGGCTACTGTACACGTGTCGGGGGGTTAGTTATGACCCTCCTTGGTCAGGAGTGGAGGTCTGCAGCAGTAGAGGTGAAATGTGATTGGGTAATTGGATACGACTAGATTGGGATAAAAAAATTATCCATAAAAAATAAAAATTACTAAACACAGAAAGAACAAACATATAAAACCGTATTAAACAGTAAACGTGATTTTATTAAACCTTGCTTGAGCTTCTCGTGTTCCTCCTGCACTCTCGTCAGCTCCTCGTCTCCTCTGATCTTCATCTCCCTCAGTTTGTTCTCCCACTGCTCCTCCATCCTCCTCCTCTCCTCTTCCTCGCTCCTCGCCTTCTTCTGCACTTCCTCTAACTCGAGTCTCAGATTCTTTTTCTCATTCTTAACCCTCTGCATTCTCTCTGTTAGAGAATCTGACGTGGCCTTTACCTGTGGATCAAAAACACACAGAAATCAAACACATACTTGATAACGCTCACCAAAGTGTACTGTTATGAGACAGTAACAGAGACGCAGGTAAAGTAAACCACGACACAATAAAAACCACAACAAGCAGTCAATCCACCTTCAGGAAACATTTTAATTTACAATTTATCGGACTGTTCTGCATGAAGTAAAGGTGCAAAACTGACCTGGGTGACGTGTTTCTGGATGTGTCCCAAATCTTTTTTCTGCTCACAGGCCCACAGAGCCACGTCACAGGCCGAGAGACGACCCAGCTGCAGCGTTTCATCCACAGCCTCCAGGAGGCACCACAGTGAGCAGGGCAGACCCAGAGACCTGCACAGGGATGCCAACACAGTAGCGCTGTCCTTCAACGTGGCCTGGACGCGGGCACAGGCGTCACACGGTACCAGGGCCGACTCCACCGTCTGACAGCTCACGCTGCGGCTCTGAGTCGGAACAATAACAGGACCTGGAGGAGAACTCTGGAGACTGGAGGATGAGGATGCTCGCTGGGATTTGGAAGTCGAGGGACGAGGAAAGGAAGAAGAATCCAGTCTGCATGCACCTTCAGTTCTCTACATGGAAAAATATGATTGCCGTCATCTTTAGTCACAGTCTGTAAGGGTTTCCGTCATGCACTCTAAAAACATGCAGAAGATGGACTGACTGCTTTTAACTGCCCCAAACTGCAGGACCTGCCCTCACAAATGCTCTCTTGAGTTTATGGGCATAAATCCCCACAGACACAGTTCAAAATATTGTAAACATCTTACCCGAAGAGTAGAAGCTGTTATAGGTGCATATAGTCAACATTTTATAATGTTTTTAACAAGCCCATGGTCGGGTGTCCACATACTTTTGGCTACACAAAACCATTCGAGCATGTTGTTCATTTCTACATTTCTACAAGCCAGTGAAACATTGTACTGAACTACGATCACAGCATGTGGGTGAAATCTGTACATTTAATTCCTCACCATTTGTCTTTGTTGGCTGCAGAACTGGATCAAACTGTCCCAGTAGCGCTTCACCACTGGACCGATGGACACGGGCGCTCCAGTTTGGGCAGAATGACAAGTTTTCTGTCCTCCTATCATCATCTCAGTGTAGGCATTAAAACTCTGAAGCAGCAAAATCAGCCTGAAACAGACACACACACAAAACAGAGCCACATCGTAACTCCAGATGCTGAAGAATCAGGATAAAAATGTTCATTTATTTTCAATAGTGCATTAAAACCAGGAAATAAATAATGCAGGATCAGAACTTTTAAAATAAACTGAATGATTCCAGGATCTGGGCAGCACGGTGGCTCAGTGGGTAGCACTGTCGCCTCACGGTCCAGGTCCAGGTCCATGTTCTCCTCGTGTCTGCGTGGGTTTCCTCCAGGAGCTCCGATTTCCTCCCACAGTCCAAAAACATGCAGTTTCATTGGAGACACTGAATTGCCCTATAGATGAATGTGTGTGTGTGTGTGTGTGTCTGCCCTTCGATGGACTGGCGCCCCGTCCAGGGTGTTACTGTGTGCCTTGCGCCCATTGAAAAGCTGGGTTAGGCTCCAGCTCCCACCCCCCGACCCTAAGTTGATAAGCGATTAAGAAAGTGAGTGAGTGATTCGGTGGGTAGCTCTGTCGCCTCACAGCAGGAAGATTATGGGTTTGATTCCCAGGTGGAGCAGTCCGGGAGCTCCGGGTTCTTTCTGTGTGGAGTTTGCATGTTCTCCCCGTGTCTGTGTGGGTTTCCTCCGGGAGCTCCGGTTTCCTCCCACAGTAAATGCAGTCAGGTTAATTAAAGATACTAAATGTTCCATGACTGTGTTTGACTGGTGTTTGATATTTTCCAGTCTGGTACTGACCTGTCTATAACCAGTTCCAGTAGAACAATGTGTGAGTGCTGGTTGAACTCCAGTTCTCCTTCAGTGTAATCATACTGCTGCAGTAAAGCCACCAGGTCCACGTTACAGCCCAGTTTATCCGGGAACTTCCATGAGGAGCAGCGGACCGGTCCTGTCCGAGAGAACACCTCCACCACTGCCCCCTGTAAATCCACCACATCCCTCCTTAAACTCTCCACACACTCCTGTCCGCCCAGTAAATGAGCCATTGCTTAAATATATATAAATATATAAATAAATAATATATAAATATATGATATATAAGGTTATATGTCGCTAAAAGTGCTGAAGCTTGCGAGCTTGTTGACAAAGCAGGACACGTCTGTTTTCAGGTCGTTACCATGGGTACATGGCAGTGCACGTTAATGAACTTCATGTCCCATAATGCTTTGTGTGTACTGCTGGATGTAATTCTATTATTATTATTATATTAATAATAATAATAATACTATTATTATTATTTTTATTATTATTACTGGAAGAACAACGTGATATTTATAGAGAATTGTTTTTACCACGTTGTTCTTCCAATAATAATAATAATAATAATAATAATAATAATAATAGAACTACTAATACTAGTAGTAGTAGTAGTAAAAACAACTCTAATACAACAACAACAACAACAATAATAATAATAATTATAATAATAAAACTACTAATACTAGTAGTAGTAGTAGTAGTAGTAAAAACAACTCTAATACAACAATATAATAATAATAATAATAATAATAATTATTATTATTATTATAATTATTGGAAGAACAACGTTTATAGAGAATTGTTTTTACCACGTTGTTCTTCCAATAATAATAATAATAGTAATAGAACTACTAATACTAGTAGTAGGAGTAGTAAAAACAATTCTAATACAACAACAACAACAACAACAATAATAATAATAATAGAACTACTAATACTAGTAGTAGTAGTAAAAACAACTCTACAGTAATACAACAATAATAATAATAATAGTAATAGTAATAGAACTACTAATACTAGTAGTAGGAGTAGTAAAAACAACTCTGATACAACAACAACAACAATAATAATAATAATAGAACTACTAATACTAGTAGTAGTAGTAAAAACAACTCTACAGTAATACAACAATAATAATAATAATAATAATAATAATTATTATTATTATTATTATTATTAAAAACTACTAGTAGTAGTAGTAGTAGTAGTAAACAATTCTCTGTAAATGCCACGTTGTTCTTCCAATAATAATAATATTAATAAAATAGAACTACTAATACTATCAGTAGTAGTAATAGTAATAGTGGTTAAAACAATTCTCTGTAAATACCAAGTTGTTCTTTCAGTCTATTACCATATTCAAATTCCACAACATAAATACTTTCTTTAAATAATCGCAGTGTAGTCCAAAAAAGAACTTCATTTCCCAGAAACCTCCACACAATTTACCGGAAGTTGCCCCTGTTGCGTTCGCCGTTCGTTTCTTGCGGCGGTCTGTGTGTGTGGCGCTGTGAGGCCGCGGATTTACTTTATGTTTTGTGTTTAAACAGAAATATTCTGGTGATTCGGTTTATAAAACTGGAATAAATCAGCGCCGAGACTAAAGTTTTATTAAATTAGGCAGGTTTGGTGCAGCCATGCCGCCTGTACAGATCAACCAGGCCGAAGCTAACAACAACAAGGTGAGGGAAGCTAAATGATGCTAAGCTAATGAGCATTCTCAGTCATTGTATAAATAATAATTATTATCTTTGTTTCATTGTTTAGATTAATTATGATTAAGCAGTATTATATTCTGGGTCATTATGTATTTTAGGTTATTGTGCTCAGACGTAAAAAAGAGAGATTTGTAGTTATTTGAAGTCAAAAGTTTACGTACACCTGTAAGGGACGTGTGTTTCACCCTAATCGTGATATTTCAATGATTTTTAATAACTACAATTGTTGTTTCTGTGACTAAATTTCCCGAGAAACTAGTCTATTTGCGTATTGTGGTATTTTTTTTTATTTGCTGGGTGAGAAACCTTCCTCTACTGGATCTGAAATGAATTTCTAAGCACAATTAACTTCATAACCTAAATATTTGTTAATAGTCTCATGTTGCTTTTATTTGCATTACAGGATGAGCAGAAAGAAGAAACTCCAGCTACAAAACCCATCGTGGGAATCATCTACCCTCCACCCGAAGTGAGAAACATTGTGGACAAGACAGCCAGCTTCGTTGCGAGGTTCGATCATCTGTCTCAGAGATGCTCCAGTGTTGCTACTCTTCATTTTAAAATTACCAAGATCTTGCCACAAAAATCCCAATATTGTACTAAAAATCCCAAGTAACTGAAAACGACAAAATTGTGAAGATTTCTCACATGTATTCACAAAAACAAAAATCCTGAGTTCACTGACCAATAAAAAGCGGGATCATTATCAGCATTAATATTTACAAATTGCAATAGACGTGATGTCATGTTTTTGTGTCCAAGAAAAAAGCCGTAGAAATGGCGGTAAAGTACGCTAGCGCACCAGAGTTGGGGTTTCGAATACATCGTATCGAATCTCAGCTCTGCCTCTCCGACTGGGTTGGGCGGCCGCATGAACAACGATCGGCTGTTGTTCAGGGTTAGAGGTAAGAAAGTCGGATCATAGGTGCTCATAACTGGTGCGACTGCGGCCCCTGCTGGCTGACTGATGGCGCCTGCACAGGGCTGAGGAATAACGCTGGTGGGGGTGTGGCCCTCCGTACACAGTGCCCGTCAAGTGTATGAACTCGACTCGTGCGGGTAAAAAATGCAGTCTGTACTGACTGTACGTGCCGGCGGTGAAGGGTCGAATCAGTATAGAGGATGCAGTTAGGGTAACTGGACGTGACTAGACTGGGGGATTAAAATTGGGGGGGGAAAGTTTTTTTTTTTTAAATGCAGCATGCAGATTTTTATTGCTTGAGTGCAAATAAAAAAATCCCTAGATTACTTCAAAATCGATCCCCCAAATCCCAAGATCTTAGGGAAAACTCCCAGTTAGTGGCAACACTGGCCGGCTCTCATGTTGTCTAGTAGTAAGTCTAGACGGTTACACTGGTGCTGCAATCCTGAATTAAACTGTAAATCTGGATCTTTGTTCGCAGGAACGGACCCGAGTTTGAGGCGAGGATTCGGCAGAACGAGATCAACAACCCCAAATTCAACTTCCTGACTCCGACCGATCCGTACCATGCCTACTACCGCCACAAAGTCAACGAGTTCAAGGAGGGCAAAGCCCAGGAGCCGTCAGCCGCTGTGCCCAAGGTCATGCAGCAGGCGGCACAGCAGGCCCAACAGCAGCTTCCACAGAAGGTCAGATTATTTTCTTACTTCTTATCAGTCTGTCCTCCTTCCAGCTTAGGAAGAACATAATATCGCTGTAGCATCAAGATCTTATGTAGTAATGGATTTAAAATCCTCTTTAATGATAATCCTGCTTTTTTTAGGTCCAGGCCCAGGTGATCCATGAGACCATCGTCCCCAAAGAGCCTCCCTCCGAGTTCGAGTTCATGGCCGACCCTCCCTCCATCTCGGCCTTCGACCTGGATGTGGTGAAGCTGACGGCCCAGTTTGTGGCCCGTAACGGGCGTCAGTTCCTCACACAGCTGATGCAGAAGGAGCAGAGGAACTACCAGTTCGATTTCCTGCGCCCTCAGCACAGCCTCTTCCACTACTTCACCAAACTGGTGGAGCAGTACACCAAGGTAAAACGTTTTCTGCAAACGGGTGCTCGGGTGGCACACCTGTAAATGACACTGACTCACTATCGTTGAGAACCGGGGTTTGAATTCCCAGCGGCTATACAGACATGACCCTGACCAACATATAGCAGTGCTGAAAATGAAATATGTATGTATATTATCCTCGTTATTGACGTCTGTGCTTTTACAGATACTCATCCCTCCAAAAGGGCTGCTGCAGAAGATGAAGAGGGAAGCAGAAAACCCCCGTGAGGTCTTGGACCAGGTAACATAATCTTTTCATCACAACAGGTGCAGTATTTATAAGAAGTGTGTAGTCTCGTTAATGTTCCTATTTCCAGAGGTGTTTAATAGGTTGAGGTCAGGGCTCTGTGCAGACCACTGGAGTTACAGAGCTTACTTTGTGTTTAGAACTTCATTAAAAGTTGTACAAGTTTTAAAAATAATGCTACAAATAAATGCTGGAGAAAGTGTGGTATGGTCGGAACAATGTTAAACAGGAGATAGAAAAAAAATCCTGGAACTCCAGATTCCCCTGGACCCACTATTGTTCTTGTTGTATTACCTGATTATATGTTTACCACTGATCAGTGTTATATAATGCATGTTTTGTTGATGGTTGCAAGAAAAATAATTACTATTAACTGGATGAAGCTGCACAGCTACAATTAAAACTATCGATTTTTAGCCGCTCAGGTGGCGCAGCGGTAAAAAGACACGTTGCAACCAGAGCTGGATTCCAGATACATGGTATCGAATCCAGCTCTGCTTCACCTGTTCGAGGCTGGGCGGCTGTATGAGCAACGATTGGCCGGTTGCTCAGTTGGGGGGGGCGGGACAAAGAACCGGATGTGGGTCTCTCTCTGTCAGAATGCGATTACGACCTCTGCCGGCTGATCAGAGGCGCCTGCACAAGAGATGAGGAAGAGCGCCCTTAGGGTGTGTCTCTCCGCATGCAACGCTAGGTGGCGCCAAACTCGTTAATGTGCGGGTGGCAAAAATGCATCCGGCTGCCGCTCATGTTTCGGAGGGGATGTGGGTTAGCTTCGATCTCCTCGGTCAGGGCGGGGTTCGGCATAGACAGAGAGGAAGCACGATGCAAACTGAACGATTGGATGCGCTAAAGGGGGAGAAAAAAAGTAAAAAGTTGTAAAAAGATGGACACCTGTTATTTTTTACCTCAATTATATGCCCTTTTTCTGTTTTCTTTTCTTGGTTTTGAGGATACTTGTGTTTACATATGTATTTATGTATGTATGAATAGATATAAATGTATAGATGGATGTGTGTGTGTTTTATTTCTGTACCTTGTATGTAAAGTGAAGCCCGAGCTCAAGGTGATTTTGTTTAATAATGTTAATTGCCTGTCTATGTGATAATGGCAATAAAGTAATAAAAAAAAAAGTTGTAAAACCCTTTTTCTAAATTAATATCGTTGATCTTTCTTGTTTGTAGGTGAGATACCGGGTGGAGTGGGCCAAGTATCAGGAGCGCGAGAGGAAGAAGGAAGAGGAGGAGAGGGAGAAGGAACGAGTGGCGTACGCTCAGATCGACTGGCATGACTTTGTCGTTGTGGAGACGGTCGACTTTCAACCCAACGAGCAAGGTGAGAATAAGATGGATTAAGAAATAAGAAGTCAGAATCATGTGCTGCCGTTTTACCTTTATCCAAAAATATTTACATGTTTATATTTATTTATTGGTTCCCTGTGACATGATCAAAACCATACATACAAGCACTCGGGTGGCACAGAGGTAACTCATGCCAGCCCACTATCCATGGCTGGGTAATTGGATATGACTAGGTTTGGAGGAAATGGCTTTTTTTAAGAACTGTACCGTTTACCAGGGAACTTTCCTCCCCCGACCAATCCCGAGGAGCTGGGGGCTCGCATCCTGATCCAGGAGCGCTACGAGAAGTACGGAGAGAGCGAGGAGGTCGAGATGGAGGTGGAGAGCGAGGACGAGGAGGATGAGCGCGGGAACAGGGGTGAAGGTCGCGCAACCCAGGCAGACCAGGACACACAGCTTCAGGATATGGACGAGGTAACACACACACACACACACACTTTTTCCCCAATCTAGTTCATTCCGAATCCCGAGGAGTGCCACAGATTAGCATGTTCCGCCTTTGAGATGCATGCAGTCCTCGCTTGCTTCTTTTACACCTCGGACGTTAAAGCAGAGGTCGTTTTTACAGCGGCAGTCAAGAACTCCATCCACCGCCCTCCCTCAGGCACGGCTGGTTGTTCATCATAGCTGAAATCCCAACTGTAGAGCTTAGTGGTTTTATACATCATATATGAGACGTCTCTTTGAGAATGAAATGTACTCTGTGTTAACTTTCAGGGTTCCGATGACGAGGACACAGTGAAGGCTCCACTTCCTCCTGAAAACCCCATGCCCCCTCCACTCCCCCCTACGCCGGATCAGGTCATCATTCGCAAAGACTACGACCCCAAGGGTAAGATCTGCTCTGTAAGGATTAGGGCATGATTCATTTAATACAGTGTAAAAGTACTGAAGGAAGGTCATAGAGGTCAGTTTGGGGATTTGGAGAAACATACAGAAGCACGTGTGACTGTCCATGCATAATATGGATTTCTGAGACAATCCACTGCTGGTTGGAGTAAGGAAACGGGCAGTAAGCAGGCCCTCCTCGGCTATATTGAGGGTGGTGCGGGCACCAAAGGATTTGGAACTGACTGTATTGGGAGAAATTGCTCTGAAGGCTGGGCAACAAAAACAGGACTGTAAAAAAAAAATCGATGCTTTTGAACTTTGGTGCCAGCAAAGACTTTCAAGAGTAGCTTGGACCTCAAAGAAGGCAAACAAATAGATCCTTTACCAAAAATCTAACCTAGTTTCTAACTGGAAGCTCGGAGAACCAAACTTAAGCTTTTAAGGGTTGAATGTAAATGAGTAAGAGGATGGTCAGCAACTGCATGGGTGGATACTAGAGATGCATGAGTGCCGATACTGGTATCGTGTATTTGCCCGATACCGCGCTCATTAACTCGTACTCGTACTCGCAAACGAGGCTCCGATACTAAACATCCGATAGCGTGTGCCTAGTGCACGTCGCTGCGTTATGCCCGGTTCACACTACACGACTTTTGCCCTGATTTTGTTCGCTCGGCGGCCGGTCGGCGCTAGATTTGCCGGCTCGGGAGCAACTCGGCGTTCGCTCGGCGATCAAAACCCGGCTCTCGATCGCTAAGTGTGAACTATCCAACAACTCGATCCGACCGGCTCGCCGAGCGCTCGTCTAGCACGTCAGATATCTGATCCGAGATGTGCGACTGGGAATGAGTGACCTGTCGAACAGCCAATGAGAACGCAGGATACGGGTGTGAGGGGAAACGCAGGAGAGGAGTGTAAACAGGTGGGACGGGGGGATAATATAGTTTATATCAGAATACATCAGCACACACACACACGTTTTACAGTATTTCTGACCTGATCGTTCTCTACAAAACGTAACAACAAAACACCAACATTGCAAAAATATTTATTAACCTCCAACTCACTACAGAACAATCCGTGCTGCTCGTGTTGCCAAATCCACTCAGATTCATTTATTTTTCCTCCTTCATTTCATCACGTCAGCGCACAAACACTTTGATCGCTCGCTACTTGTTGACGTGCACTTTTGGACGTGGTATCATTAAACTTCTCGTCACTTCTCACGTGTGTTTTTGTTTAAAAAAAAAACGGTATTCTAAATAGGTATCGGTATCGGCAAGTACAAAAATACATGTACTTGTACTCATACTCGGTTGGGAAAATTGGTATTGATGCATCCCTAGTGGATACCATTAGAGGAACAATAAACAAGTCATTAAGAAACCTGAAGACCTCAGTGGTCGGTTCGTTTATTCAGCTTCTGGTACTAAGAGTAGAAAATATGATAGAATTATTTAGGTTTTATTGTTTTCCTCCATTGTTGTTTCTTTCTCCCCCACCCACAGCCTCTAAACACCAGGTAATACTTCCTCCCGGCGATGAGTACCTCATCTCTCCGATCACCGGTGAGAGGATTCCGGCCAGTAAGATGCAGGAGCACATGCGCATCGGTCTGCTGGACCCACGTTGGCTGGAGCAGCGTGACCGAGGCCTCCGCGAGAGGCAGATCGAGGAGGAGGTCTACGCTCCCGGCCTGGACATCGAGAGCAGCCTGAAGCAGCTGGCCGAGAGAAGAACCGATATCTTCGGTGTTGAGGAAACGGCTATCGGTAAGAAGATCGGCGAGGAAGAGATCCAGAGACCGGAGGAGAAGGTCAGTAGTTCGTGAAGTGCTATATAGTCATGCTAAAGAGGGCACGCTGGTACTTTTTATTTAGTAAGCTTGCGTGTTTTTGTCTGTGTTTAGGTGACATGGGACGGGCATTCGGGCAGCATGGCACGTACCCAGCAGGCGGCTCAGGCCAACATCACGCTGCAGGAGCAGATCGAAGCCATTCACAAAGCTAAAGGCCTGGTGCAGGAGGACGAGTCCAAGGACACGATCGGCCCAAGCAAGCCCAACGAGAACGCGCTGCTACATCATATGCCCAGCGCGGTGCTCACCATGCCTAAACCCAGCCCACTTATCACTGTGGTACCTAGAGCACCACCTGCTGTAAGTATAATTTATTTCACCCTATATATACCTTTAATGCTCGGAGTCCACGCTAAACCCTCTAAAAATGCTTCTGTGGTATTGCCTCCTGTGTTGTAGATTCCGCCACAGATTCGTACCACCCTGCTCTCTGCTGTGCCCATTATCCCTCGTCCCCCTATGGCTCCTGTGGTGCGTTTGGCTCCTGGTCAGGTCCTCACCCCGATGCCACCCATGGTCCACACTCCACGCATCAACGTGTTGCCTATGCCACCCGGCCCACCACACATCATGGCTCCCAGACCTCCACCCATGGTGGTTCCTGCAGGTGAGACTCACGCAGACCAAACCGGTTAACTCATCAGCTCTATCTGCACTGAACATATCCTTGTATTAACACTTTAAACTTCTTATTGTGTTCATTAGCGTTCGTTCCTGCTCCTCCGGTGCCCCAACCCCCAAGCGTGGCTCCTGCTCCGATGCCCCCTCCCCGCCCTCCTGTCCCGATTGAGGATGAGCCTATCAGCAAGAAGATGAAGACGGAGGACAACCTGATTCCCGAGGAAGAGTTCCTGCGCAGAAACAAGGTGCCGTTATGCAAGATTATGCCTGGCATGGTGGCCAAAAGTCTAAGGCCACTAGTAAATAGTTTGTTTTTCAGCAAAAATTATGAAATCAGCAGAACAAGTAACAGCATTTTCACTAGTGCGCACATACTTTTGGTCCTTACTGTGTCTCGTCAAGTGTACTAATGATTAAGAACTGAGTGTATCATTAGATTCTTTATCTGGCCTCCAATTTTACTGGGATTGGGTCAGAAAGTGCTGCTTACAAATCAACCCCAAAACAATATGGAACTCAAATTATGCAGGTTTCTCAGATTAGGAGCCTAGAATCAGTCAGACATGATCCAGCAACGTTTAGCTGATTGTGTCACCCATACATGGGATAAACGACCACAGCAAGACTGTGTAATTATTTAAAACATTTAAGGCCACTCAGGTGGACACGCTGCAACCAGGGCTGGATTCTGAGTACGTAGTATCGAATCCAGCTCTGCCTCACCGGTTCGAGGCTGGGCGGCTGTATGAGCAACGATTGGCCGGTTGCTCAGTTGGGGCGGGTGGGACAAAGAACCGGATGTGGGTCTCTCTCTGTCAGAATGCGATTACGACCTCTGCCGGCTGATCAGAGGCGCCTGCGCAAGAGATGAGGAAGAGTGCACTCAGGGTGTGTCCCTCCGCATGCAACGCTAGGTGGCGCCAAACTCATCAATGTGCGGGTGGCAAAAATGCATCCGGCTGCTGCCCGTGTTTCGGAGGGGATGTGGGTTAGCTTCAATCTCCTCGGTCAGGGCGGGGTTCGGCATAGACAGAGAGGAAGCACGACGCAAATTGAACGATTGGATGCGCTAAAGGGGGATGTACTGCAAACTAAATGCAGTACATACATGCTAACTGTAGGATTCCACGTTTTTCAGGGTCCCGTGGCGGTCAAAGTGCAAGTACCCAACATGCAGGACAAGACAGAATGGAAGCTGAGCGGACAGGTGCTCAGCTTCACCCTGCCACTCACAGACCAGGTACCAGATATAATCAGATCATGCGATGTGATGACATTTTCTTTACTTCTTACACTGGTCGTGGTCGTTTGAGTTCGTATCAGACGCACTTGCAGTAACACAGAGGTGTAAACTTCTAAATAAACTTCTATCATCTCTTTTCAGGTGTCTGTCATAAAGGTTAAGATCCACGAAGCTACCGGGATGCCGGCTGGTAAACAGAAGCTTCAGTTCGAGGTAAACTACTGCCTGTGTGCATATAATATAATAAAGTTTACATTCTGCATTAGGCAGCACTTTTAACGCATTTAAAAACTAATGTTTTTTTTCCTGCAGGGTATTTTTATCAAAGACTCCAACTCTCTGGCTTATTACAACATGAATAATGGAGCCATGATTCACCTGGCGCTGAAGGAGAGAGGAGGCAGGAAGAAGTGAATTCTGTCCGTGTGCTACGTGATCACAGACACACCTGTACCTGTGTGTACCTGTGTGTACCTGTAGGAATCGGCATCATCATGGTCGTGTGATGCAGCTCTTAATCAGCACGTATTGTTAACGATGTAGCTAATTGTATTACATTGTAGATGCTTTTCTTGAATAAACGTGAAACTCTTCCAGTTTCTGTTATTGCTTTTGCGAAGCTGCTTTGATATCATTATGGGATGTTTGGTGTATACTTAAGCAAAATGAAATAAATTTGATTAAAAATGTTTTTGTGGATTTATTTGATGGTGGAAAGTGTAAGAACAGCTGTAGAAAGATGCTGGTGCATCAGTCCTGTAGTCCTGAAGTCCCTGGAGCTTTTCTTCTGAAGGATCTTTCCTCAGTGTTTACTCTAAAACTGGCCATAACTCTTCAGTTAGTAGAAAACTAAACTTCAAGGGTGTTGTGGTGGATCAGCGGTCTGACAAACTAGCACACAACAGCAGCGTTTGAACCCTCAAGTGTAAATTTCATCAGAGCCCCCGACCTGGTCGGGCGTCCACAAAACTTTGAATTTGTTCATGAGTGTATTGTCTAAAAATCCCCTCTTTAGCCTAGTGGTCAAGCTACTGGCCCAGTAATTAGAAGCTTGCTGGTTCAAGCCTTACCACTGCCAGGTTGCCCCTGTTGGGCACTTGAGCGAGGCCCTCAACCCTCAATTGCTGAGACTGTATACTGTAACTGTAATGTAAGTCGCTTTGGATAAAAGCGTCTGCTAAATGCCGTAAATGTAAATCTTACAGATGTTCTTGCACCATCTATTGACTCTGGCAAAAGGCCACTGTTCCATGTATCGTGTAGTCAAACCATCCCTATTTATATGAGCACAGTGTCCAAAGTCACCATCTGCAATTTAAAATAACCATTAAGGAGAAATTATGAGGCCATGATACAAGATTATATACTATATAGAACTTTCTATGTCAAATTAATCATTTTGTTTGCTGTATGGATTTTTTTTTTTGACCCAGCAGGGTACCAGAAAGCCTAACATGAGCCATTTATCTGCTATGAAATTCAAATCCTGTGCAAGCTTGTGCAAACGTTTTGACTTCAGATAGAAATCTGGTGATAATAATACTTGAATATGGAAATATAAAAGCAGGTCAGGTGAAAGTGAAAGGCTGGGTTGTTCTTTGTATCATGAAGTAGGGGCACTTGGGTGGCACAGCAGTCAGTTGGTTTACTGACCTGGTCATTTGGCCGTGTGAGGGAGGAGGCCAGATAAGGTTTACAAAAACAGCTTCTACAAATGATACAGGGAAACAGGCTGAGTCTTCTGTACATGTTGAAAAACTGTATACAGTAGATCCACTGCTGACCGGGGTAAATAAGCGTCTGCTAGCTTGCAGACCTCCTCAGTGCTGTGTGGTGAGCAAAGGTATCAAGATTGCACCGGGAAATTAAGCTTTCCCCATTTATTGTTGGTACAGGAAAGAAACGTTAAGAAATATACTTAATAAAAATGTATATATATCATTTATTTATTCATTTATTTCTTTTTTATGACTTGTGTGTAATAACTACTACAGGGACTTTTATTTTGACAGCAGTTCTTTTAGCTGAAGCCGCTTCTCTGCACTTGAGGTGGAAGGCGAAATATTTAGCGGGAGATCGTTAAGCTTCAGTGTTGACCACCTGTTTCGGCTTTTTATATATTAGTTCTCGTCTTTTACTTTCTGAAATTAATTCTGTCTGAAAAACCTGAATATAAGGTAAGAATAAATATAAAAAAAAGTTTTACATTGACTTTAATTCTAGCAGAGATTGGAGCTCTAACGTGCCTTAACGGTGTTCCGGACACTTCATGAGTTAATCTGTATATTACATTTTGTAACTGTAGATCAGGAACAATCGCTGCAGTAACGTCTAACCTGTATTTTAAACTCTTTATTTTCCCAAATCTTGATTAGTAAAATGTAAAAAAGGAAGAATTAGATGGCTATGTGGAACACTGGTGGTAGTAACAGTGATCCGTACAGAACTCTCGTTGTACTGCTCTTTGTGTATTAAATGATTATTAATTGCTCATTAATGATGAGATGATGTTAGTTTGACTGGTGTAGAACACAGCAGGGCTGTTTATTCGCTTATTTACCTTTGTGTAGTTCATACACAATTCTAACTCCACAGTGCAGCCCATCTTAGCATGGCAGCACTGAGTCTTCTCCTTTAATGCCTGATGAGACTCATATTTTGTATGTTTTGCATCAGTGTCGTTCTGGAAGATCCAAAAACAACTCAGTTTTAGCACTGCGGTCAAGCCAGCCTCCACTTCATAATGATAGTACACCACCTCTAGATGTCACTCAGTTAATCTCAAAACATTCTGATGTATCATTTTTATATAAAAGCTTTTATTTAGAAATGACACATCAGAATTGCTTGATATTAACTGAGTAACATCTACAGATGGTGTACTATCATTATGATGTGGAATTGTTCTGTGGAAACTGGAGAATTCCTTTTAATAACAGTCTATATTGAACATAATAGAAATTTGACAATATAAAGGCTTTTATTTAGAATTGACACATCAAAATTGCTGTCAGGTTATTACCAACTTATTTTTTCAAAGCTTGAAATTTAATTGATAAATGTATATATTTTTAACTGATATATTTATATATTTTTAACTGATATATTTCTGTATTTTTAACTGATATATTTATATATTTTAACTGATTAATTTATATATTTTTTAACTTATACATTTTTATATTTTACCTGATATATTTATATATTTTAACTGATTAATTTATATGTTTTTTAACTTATACATTTTTATATTTTACCTGATATATTTATATATTTTAACTGATTAATTTATATATTTTTTAACTTATACATTTTTATATTTTACCTGATATATTTATATATTTTAACTGATTAATTTATATATTTTTTAACTTATACATTTTTATATTTTACCTGATATATTTATATATTTTAACTGATATCTATATATTTTTAACTGTTTTCTAAATTTTTAAGTAATACATTTCTGTATTTTTAACTGATATATTTATATATATTTTAACTGATATATTTCTATATTTATAACTGATGTCACGTTCAGGTTGTCAGTGACTTTTTTTAATCAGTTTTAGCAGACGCTATTACCGTAATGTTTAGTACACGCACATCCTTAGGAACAACGTGGGTGCTGATTTGACTGAGCATTTCGAAGTGGAGGCTGGCTTGACCGCAGTGTTTTAGCTCCTTGGCAAAGGCAGAACGATTTTCCTGTTAAATCTCCAGGTACTTTATGGAGTCCATGGGTGCTCGGCTGACCCAGCAGTCTAGTACTCTAGCCCAGTTCTGCTGAGACCCAGACCTTGTCAGGGAGGGAGAGCCACATGCGACATCACCTCATCATCAGGGTAGTTGACTCCTGCTGTCTGGTCGAGGCACCTGTAGACTACAGCTATGGCTCTATGGGGTGGAACGGTGGCTCGGTGGGTAGCACCGTCGCCTCACAGCAAGAAGGTCCTGGGTTCGATTCCCAGGTGGGGCGGTCCGGGTTCCCCCCGTGTCTGCGTGGGTTTCCTCCGGGAGCTCCGGTTTCCTCCTACAGTACGAAGACGTGCAAGTGAGGTGAACTGGAGATACTAAATTGTCCATGAGTGTGTTTGACATTAAACTTGTGAACTGATCTTGTGTGACCTGTAATTATCTGTCCTGTCATGAGTGTGTAAAACATGACGCTAATAAATAAATAAACTATGGCTCTGTGTAAGCAACTGGCTGGTGAAAAAGGGACATGATGTTTGCTGTTATTCTTGGCCAGCATGGATGTCATGTATGAGGTTGACAATGTGGTGGGAATTGGACACGTATAAATGATTTAAAAACTTTATTATTTAAAATGCATTATGACTTGATGTTTTCTGTATAACCTCCCTGTTTTTTACACCAATCTAACCTCCAAAAAGAATCTAACCAGAGAACCTGGTTCCTGTCAAAGCAGCGTCTAACACAATCCAGGCACTTACGTTTATTTTTGGATGGAAAAACATGAACTAAATTAACTTGTTGGTATGAACATGGCATTTAGTTTTATCTTTGTAGACTTTGTGACCCCCAAATGCTGCAATTTTTCATGATCCTTGAAGAATTGTTTGCCTCTCTAACCATCCTCCTCACGGTGCCACTCGTTCCTCTTTCTCCCTCTTGTCGTCGTTGCAGTCATGTTCTCGGACGTCACTGAGCCGAAGCAGACGCTGCTGTGCCAGCCGGGTTCAGAGAAGCCTGTGTTTGAGCGTGAGGAGTTATCCTACACCGGCTGTTCGGAGTGCTTCAGACTGGGTGAGCGTAGCTTCAGTCGCCAGTACGCTCACATCTACGCGACCCGTCTGATGCAGATGAGGGAGATCCTCAACGAGAGAGCTCGGCAGAAATGGGGTGAGACCAACGTGCTGATGTTCCTCCATGCATCTCAATATCCAGGCTGCATTTCCTATGTGACCAAAAGTATGTGGACGCCTCTCACTGTGTAGATGATTCTAAGTGCAGTGATGTGTGTTTCAGGAACCGTGGTGCCCATCAGGAAGCTGTGTGATCTGCAGACGGGTGAACAGTGTGTCATAGTGGGGACTTTGTTCAAGCACATGGAGCTGCAGCCGTCCATCCTGAAGGAGATCAGTGAGGAGGTAACACACAGAAGAGTGAACGTTAAACCGTCACAACAGAATGTTCAAATGTTTTTTGTTTTTTTTTACCCCTTTTTCTCCCCTTTAAGCGCATATAATTGTTCAATTAGCATCGTGCTTCCTCTCTGTCTATGCCGAACCCTGCCCTGACGGAGGTGATTGAAGCTAACCCGTATCCCCTCCGAAACACGAGCAGCAGCCAGATGCATCTTTGCCACCCACACATTGACGAGTTTGGCGCCACCTAGCGTTGCATGCGGAGAGACACACCCTAAGGGCACCCTCTCCCATCTCTGTGTAAGCGCCTCCAATCAGCCGGCAGAGAACGCAATCGCATTCTGACAGAGAGAGACCCACATCCGGTTCTTTGTCCCACCCCCCACATGAGCAACCGGCCAATCGTTGCTCATATAGCCACTCGGCTTCGAACCGGTAAAGCAAGCCTGGATTCGATACCACGCTTCTCAGAATCCAGCCCTGGTTGCAGCGCGTTTCTTTTTACCGCTGCGCCACCTGAGCGGCATGTTCAAATGTTTTAAAGTCACTTTAGAAAAGGCCTCATGCCACACAAGTTTTCATCTCATGAGATGTTATGGATGTTGAGGTCCAGATTGTTCAGTGAACAACAATTAACAGTTTTAAAATAATAAAAATATCAAAATATGTGTGTGTGTAAAATCAATTTAAATCAGATATTTTGCTAACAGAATCAGAATACTTTATTGATCCCAGAGGGAAATTGCAGTTTTTTTACAGTAGCACCCATTTATGTAAAAATAATAAACACTCTACTCTCTTAAAACAAAGACAAAAGAAGAAAAAGTTAAAGTTAAAGTTAAAAAGTTATATACACACAATTAAATAATTAAAATGCTTATGTTATTATTATTGCACATATGAAAAACTGAATATTGCACATATTAATACTGAATATTGCACAGATAAACCATAGTGTCACACATTAAGGGAGGAATTATAGAGTTTGATGGCCACAGGTAGAAAAGACTTCCTGTGGCGCTCTGTGGTGCATTTTGGTATGATGAGTCTTGCACTGAATGTGCTCCTTTGTCTCATCACTGTGTCGGGAATGATGTACATCTTGATCAATCTTGCTTTTATTTTCTTTGAACAATGAACCACTGTTGTGTTTTTATATCATTTTCTTTGCTTTCAGCACAACCTGCTGCCACAGCCGGCCCGTACCAAGTACATCAGCCAATCAGACGAGCTTATCTTGGAGGATGAGCTGCAGAGAATCAAACTGGAGGGCAAAATCGAAACATCCAAGTTTGTTACCGGTAAGCGGGGGCACACACGGCACTTTTTCTGGTGCCAGAAGTGACGCAAGAGACTATTGTGTGGTGGACAGGAATACCCTGGACAGGACACCAATCCATAGCAGGGCTTCAGATTAATGCTGGGCCAGCGTAATAGACCATAAATGTCATTGTTGCAACATTTATTGCATTTAAAGCTGCATGGTTTTACTATTCTGAGCATGTTTCAGAGTACTGAAGTGAAATTTGTCATGTGTTTGTGTTCACACGCTCACAGGAAGTGTGATTGCCATCCTGGGTGCTGAGAAAAATGATGGCAAATTTACGGTGGAGGATTTCTGCCTGGCTGACCTGCCTCCCCAAACTCCCAGAGAGCCTCTCAAGACTGACCGGTAGATCAGAACGCACCAAACATTCATTCATTTATTCATATTCATTTTCTCCAGGTCAGGGTTGAGGTGTCTGCTACTGGAAAAATAATTCTCAAATGATCCCCAAACTGGTTCCATTGACATGACATGAGATTTGAGAATATTCAGAGACCAGTTAGCCTGTAGTGCCCTCTGTCCCTGAGATTTCTGACCCCGACGTTGCTTTGTTTGTTGTTGCGACTCCAGGTTCGTGCTGCTGGCCTCGGGTCTGGGCCTGGGTGGCAGTAAGGCAGAGAGCATGCTGGGATTGCAGTTGCTGGTGGACACTGTGACTGGACATCTCGGGGATGTGGGCGAGCAGAGCGGGGCGGCGTCTATCTCTCGCGTCCTGTTGGCTGGAAACCTGCTGAGTCGAAGCACACAGGATAAAGACTCCAGTACAAAGGTGAGTGGGTGTCATCCGACACACCTGGAGGGGGCGCTAACTGCCCCATCCCTGTTACTAGAGCTTTGGGTACCATGAACCTGGAACCAGTGATGGTCAGTGGACCTGTACCAAAGGACTTCTTTATTTAATTTGTCGCACTGTGCAATACACACCAAGAGTATGTGGACACCACTATACATTTCAGCTGCTTAAGCCACACCTTTTGCTAACAAGGGTATAAAATCAATTCTGTTTGTGGAAACAGTTTGGGGAAGGCTCTTTCTTGTTCCAGCAAGTGTTGTCCATAAATCCATAGGTCAGAGTCTGGAGTCTGACCGCAAATTCATCACCTGAATTTGTGAAATGAATCGGAATATGTTTTTGGGAGTAAATGGGCACAAATCTTCTTAGACACACTCCAAAATTGTATGGTTTGGTCAGCATGTAGCATGTCCACATACTTTTGGCCACATAATGTCATAAGTTAAATGGACTAGAACTAAAACCCTAGGGACCCGTTTAGGAGGTACAGTGAAAAACCATCCTACCCTGCAGCATTTGGGCAGGAACCAGACGTAAATGCTTAGGTTTGTACTGTCTCATCCAGGCGAAGTATCTGACCAAGAAGACTCAGGCCGGCAGCGTGGAGGCCATCAGACTTCTGGACGAGCTGCTTCTTCAGCTAGTCGTGAGTAACTCGTCCTCCATTCCACACAAATATCTGCACCCCGGGAAGCCGGATTTGTTTCTCACGGCGTGTCTTGTCTCCTGCAGGCCTCCGTACCGGTGGATGTGATGCCGGGAAAGTACGATCCCACTAACTTCACTCTTCCTCAGCAGCCTCTGCACGGGTGCATGTTCCCTCTGTGTGGGCCGTACCCCACCCTGCAACTGGTCACTAACCCCTACCAGGCTGAAGTGGACGGTGTTCGGTGAGTTCTGTCTGGTTAAGGCTACTCTATGAGTGGTGGATAAAATACCTGAGTATAGCGTGTTCCTCTGTACGCATTACGGCTCTGTGTAGGAATCTACCACCAGCTGGCGTGCCTAAGGGGGTCTGTGCTAGTCTGTGGTCTTCCTTCAGAGTGGTTGGGGTTCGAACATGTCTAAAAAAAAATATGTTTGCAATCCTATAATATTTGTTAATAGTGTGTGTGTGTGTGTGTGTGTGTGTGTGTGTGTTCAGATTTCTGGGCACATCAGGGCAGAACGTGAGCGACATCGTGAAGTACAGCAGCGCGGACGATCACCTGGAGATTTTGGAGAACACGCTGCGACTCTGCCACCTCGCACCTACCGCACCTGATACACTGGGTACGTACACTGATACACTGCTACACTGGCAAAAGTATTTGGACATCTGTTTATGTAATAGAGTGACATTGATGTGATCTTCTCAGCTATAACAACAGCCGCCCTTATGAGAAGGCTTTATGCACAGGGGTGCAGACATGCTGGAACAGGAAAGGGCCTTCCCTAAACTGTTGCTACAAAGTTGGAAGCATATAATTTCCTTTATATAACTGATTTATTACACCTGTTAGCAACTGTTGTATGTAAAACACATGAATTCAGTTATTTGAAGGGCGTCCTAATACTTTTGTTTATATTGTTTGTTGTGGCAGTTACATACAGCAGCTTGGATTATTTAGTTGGTATTATTAAAAGTACTATAATGTTATTAACCTTCTTCTTAACGTCTGTGGTCAAACCAGCTTTTGTTATATGAGCACTTGCTTTCATGCTGGATGAAGTTCTATGATCATCTAAGCTGCTGTCTGTATATTTTTGAGCCTGAAACTCTTCTTGCACCAACGATTTCAGTCGGTGAAGGTTTTATCGCTCTTTAATGATTCTGTGTCGTGTTCAGGGTGCTACCCGTTCTACCATAAGGACCCGTTCATCCTGGAAGAGTGTCCACACGTGTACTTCACTGGGAACGCACCAAGCTTCCAGTCCAAACTCATCAACGGTCAGTACGAACTTCATATTCCAAACTGCTTACTTTTTTTAAGTGACCCACGTTTTGTTCATGATTTTTACTGCGACCCAGGCAACGCAGACGATGCATCAAAACAAAATACAAATCGAGATATACAGTCGAATCCGGTTAATCGGACCACATCGGGACGCGATCGTTTTGGTCCTAATAACCGGCTGGTCCGATTACACGAACACGCCCTATGTTACAAGACGGGACGTGCTATAATTTATGTAACATATTAAATGTTTATTAAACCTTTATTGTGCGATATACTGTACACGTATAGCGAACGTACAAACAAGAACTACTGTTGCTTACGAACTTTGTTCATTGAAAAATAAATTTGCAAACAAGTTTTTCGAAACGATCTACAACACAATGTACAGGTACTTAGCATGCGAAGCATAATAAAAAAAAAAAAGTTCTTACTAAATTCCATCTTGTTTACGCTGGACTTCATTTCCCCGAAAAGCGGAGATGCAGATGGATCCAATAACCACGCTGCTGGCTACTGGGTGCTTCGTTGAGGGAAAGAAAGTGGTGGGCGTGTTCACCTCCCGCTGGTTTTGCTCTCGTCAACACAACTTTTCGGATTTCCTGACCTTTGATGAAAGTATAAATTCTCCCGGGGAGCCCAGGAATCCTCCCATATCTCGCTGACCCGCTTTGCATCCGCTCTAAGTGGCGACTTGTGGCTTCTTTTTCTTATTCGCTCTCACGTCCTTTGGTCCGATTAAACGGAATTTTGGTCCAAATAAGCGAATAACATTACACGTACGTAATAGGATTTGTTTCGGTACTTTAGGATTCGGTCCGAATAAGCGGCTGGTCCGATTAACCGGATTCGACTGTACTTCATTAATGACAATGGTGGAAATCTGGTCCCACAGTGGTTTACAGATGTAATGTAAAGCCTCCACAAGTGGGTGTTTGTGTACAAGTTAATTTTGTGTTTATATATTATTATTATCTTTCTCTTCAGCCCATTTTTTGGCTTGTGACCCACCCATGGATCTCGACCCAGGGTTTAAAAACACCCCATATTCGCATGCATGCGTCTGTGGAAAATTTTAATCTATCCCTGAAGTCGGGCGGTGATATTTGACGAGTTGTGTTTGTGTGGACGCTCGGCCAGGTCGTAACTCCGCTAAGATTTCCAACCCCCCACAGTGGTGTGTTGGTCCTTTTGTCTGCTGTTTGTTGTTAGTCATTCTGATTGGGCAGTGATAGCTCAGTGGTTAAGGTACTGGACTAGTAAATAGAAGGTTGCTGGTTCAAGCCCCGCCACCACCAAGTTGCCACTGTTGGGTCCCTGAGCAAGGCCCTTAACCCTTAATTGCTCATTGCGTTCAGCTCATTGTAAGTCGCTTTGGATAAAAGTGTGTGCTAAATGCTAAAAAATGTAAATGATTGACCAAAGCTGCTGACTTCTCTGTGCCCATATAAGCTTAATAAATGGATCGATAAGTGCTCATTTTAAAAACAGTACGATCTGTGGTGCTTAAACCAGAAGACTTTTACACCATTTTAAGCCACATTTTATTTCCCTTTCAGGACCTGAGGGGCAGGAGGTGCTGCTGGTGACAGTCCCAGAGTTCAGCAGGACCCAGACAGCGTGTCTGGTGAACCTCCGTACGCTGGAGTGTGAGCCAATCAGGTTCTCCGCCTTCTCCACTGAGGAGGAGGATGAGAGCGAGATGAACATCAGCCATTAAGCTTAAATATGAGCACTGTGTGTGTGTGTGTGTGTGTGTGTGTGTGTGTGTGTAACGTTTACAAAAAACCCTGGAAAGATGCACCAATGTTTCTCATACTCAGTTCTCTCGGGGTTTAATGCCAATCACTTGTAGATCATTCGACCAGAGCGTCCAAACTTTTGTGTACGACTGTGTTGTGACCCTGTGCAGCAAAACAAAGAACTCTGTCATTTTTGCATGAGAAAATAAATGCAGCAGCACTTGCGCGGCTTGTAAAAAGACGTCGGCGGATCAGGAAACGTCACAAGTGAGCAGTGTGTAAACAAGCCTTTATTAGATGCTGATATTACAGTGGGTTCGACCCTGAGGTCTCTGAGAGAATCGTTTTCTGCAGACACGCTGATGATAAAGAAATGTAAATAAAGCCACTTTTCTCTACATGTTGGGTTTTGGTCTCTGTGGGAACCGGGTGGGTGGATTGGCTGGGTGAAGGATCTGGTAGAAGATGCAGAGGAGTTCTAAATGAAAGACGATGGATTCTGCAGGACGCCACATGAAGTCGGCACGATACGAACAGCAAACACATACACATGCGACCATTCATTTCATGAGCTAATCGTCACTATTCAACAAATGCAGGCCTGTAAACAGAACAGCAGCTTTCATCTCACACTTCTGTATTACTCTGTTGCTCCGGGTTCGTCTCATGTAATTTAGACATACCCAATTCCCCCCATTGCACTCTTATCCTCCGTCTTATGCATGACATCCACGCTGGCCTCAGTCACATCTAATCATTCATGATCTCAAGAGAATTTGCATGGGAAAATGGACCAACCAATGACGTCACTGTGTCTGTAACACGGGTTCAGACCAGTTGCCAACTCCAACACCAACTTTTCATTTTTGTGGACAGTGGTAGCCTAGTGGGTAGAGCTTTGGACTATCGATTGAAACGTTGAGAGTTTGAATCCCAGCTCTGCAGTGCAACCACTGTTGGGCCCTTGAGCAAGGCTCTTAACCCTCTCAGCTCCAAGGGCGCTGTACAATGGCTGACCCTGTGCTCTGACCCCAGATCCCAATTAAACTGGGCTAAGCAAAGAAAGAATTCCGTTGTATCTTACACCTGTATGTGTGTATATGTGACGAATAAAGGTGTTGGTATAAAATAGGTTCCATAAATGATTCATGAAAGGCCTCTCAGGTTCCCCCCTGTTTAATACAGACACTGTGATGTCATCGGCCCAGTTTCATTTGGGTTCTCAAGCCATTGGTTTAAAGACATAAAACAAGTGCTTCCTGCAGAATCCAGTCTGGATTTACTGTAGCGTTCATGAACTTTACTGCATAGTTTCCATTATGTGACGGTTCCAAAACGTCCTACGACCCCTCGTCCATCCTGAAAGAGAAAGCGGTGCTTATTGTCAGTTCGGTGAGGCGCATCTTTGACCCTCGGACCTTTATTCATAATCATCGATGCTGAAGCTGTAGTCGTAATCGGAGTCCGTGCTCTCAATCTCTGGCTGGCTGTAGTTCTCCGGCAGCCACGAGTCGTACCAGGACGTGAAGCTCTCCGGAGCTGGTGGAGCTGTGGTCGTGGGGGGTATGGTGGTGGGGGGTATGGTGGTCGGGGGCGGTGTGGTCGTCGGGGGCGGTGTGGTCGTGGTCATTCTCGCCAATAACCTCTGCTGTCTCAGGCGGCGGAGCCTCATCAGTCTCATGCGCCGCTGGCTGAGTCGATCGCCTTTACCGTTAGGAATCTGGTTACCGCTGTTGACGAAGTGATTTCCTCCTCCGGGGCTGAGCAGTCGGATGGGCTTGTTGCCGTGCAGAGCCATGATTTGCTTGATGCGATCCCAGTTGGACTTGTTGAGTTCGAAGTTGCAGATTGTGGCACCCTGGTCGAAGCCCACCACGCACAGGCGGCTCATGGAGGAGTAGCCGTCAGCCCGAGCCAGCACCTGATACTCGCCGGGATTCAGCATACGCCAGTAATCACCCGCCTCACCTGAGAAAAGATTTTAAATATTAAGTCCTAAACCAGAGCCATTATAGCAGTGTTTCCCAACCATTTTGAGCCACGGCACATATTTCACATTAGAAAAATCACAAGGCACACCACCAAGAAGTTGTACTGCCCTCTAGTGGAAGAGAATGTAATTGTTCTGCCTGTCACTACACACCGCAGTACCAATCAGGTGAAATTGGATAATCTTCCACGGCACACCTGATGATTTCTCACGGCACACTTATGTGGTTGGGAAACACTGCATTATAGAACCGTGCACTTCTTTTCTCTGCTAAATATGTCAAGTATAGAAGGTAAAAATCCTAAAAAGTTACCCACTTTTTTGTCCAAAAAACCCACAAATTTGAGTTCGAATTCAAAATTAAATACAGCACCTTACAGAATTTGACTTTGTAGCACAGCCTCCTAATTCCTCATTTGTGATTCTGATTGATGACAGGGGCTAGTTTTCAAGTAGCACCGGAAAACAGCGGCATCCTTCTCATACGGCAGCCTTTTAGATCACGGCAGAGATCATGTTTGTTTGTTTATTAGAATTTTAACGTCATGTTTTACACTTTGGTTACATTCATGACAGGAACGGTAGTTAGTCATTACACAAGATTCATCAGTTCACAAGTTTAATATCAAACACAGTCATGGACAATTTAGTATCTCCCATTCACCTCACTTGCATGTTTTTGAGGAAACCAATGCAGCCACGGGGAGAACGTGCAAACTCCACACAGAAAAGACCCAGACCGGCCCACCTGGGGATCGAACCCAGGACCTTCTTGCTGTGAGGTGACAGTGCTACCCACAGAGCCACCGTGCCACCCCAGAGATCATATAAAGCTTGCTTTACTAAAGGTAGCGTCACTTGTTCCAGAAGCTTCTAATTCATAGCGGATTGGCTGGTTTTTGGTGGTTCTTGTGTACATCTGACAATACGTACAAATTTCATGTCCCCCTCCCATCTCCAGACATGATGTCTGACAGCCAATCATGTCTGTGTAGACACACGGCTGGCCAGTAAGACCGCCACACCACCAGAGCGATGGACGTATTTCCTTTAGCATGTCACAGTTTGGGTTTTCATCTCAACCTCGACTGTTGCTGCAAACCTAAACTGTAGCTGCAAAGTTGGAAGCATATCTGTTCATCTGGACTCACCTGTGGTAACATCATGATTGATTCCTTCCACTGAGATCGTGGCGTTCACGATCGGTTTTCCCTCCTTGTCTCTCACGACGCCCTTTATTCCCCGGTGCACCTGAAACGGCCACGAAGCTTAACGTCACATAAAGAAGTAACAGATATCAGTTATGGATTATCAATGCTATTCTACATTGCAGAGACTTTTACACTGTCAGTTACAAACTACCCAGTAATAGCAACTGGACAGTTTAGGGACTTGAACCAGCGACCACTTAGTGCAGAGTTTTATTTACTTATTTGGACTTTCATCCAGAATTACATATTTAATCAAACAGAGTGGTTAAGGGGTAAGAACCATGTGCAAGGGCCCAGTAAGTGCTGCCTGAGCTTTACAACCTTAGTCTCTTGGTTCATTTTACTCACAGGTATAGAGGAGAACTCAATCATTTTTCCAAAGCAAGAGCCAAAAGCGGTAGAACAGTAAAGCGTTCACTCTTTACTCATGAGTTCCCAAGAATGCCACAGCTGCCTGTGGCTGAGGATCCAGGAGAACAGACCAGAGTCTGAACTAAAAGTCCAGACCAAGCAATGAAAGCAGCCCTGGCTAATCGTTTGTGTCTCTTTTATTAGTACCCTCCTCCAAGTGTGTTCAGCTACCCAGTAACATTAAAAGATTTGGGTTTAGTTTTCTCATCTTAGGTGAACTAGCCCCTCTTCACAGAAACCAGGAATATTGGAGGTGAATCAGGGCCTCACTGATGTAAAATTCAAGGTTTTATACTGAGAAAAAATGACATTAGTGAAATTGTAGTTACAAATTCCCTCTAAAAAACAGAAATATGAATCATCCTGCAGTGGAAACAAAACATTTCAGGGTTTATGGAAATTCACCTGATTGAACGATGTTTGTTTTTTTAACCGGAGTAAAATTCCAACAGGGTTTATCAGAAGCTTGTGATAGCAGTGAGTGAATCTCACCTGATCCATTAACGTCAGCAAAGCATCTCGGTTATGTTCCCACTCCCGGACGAGCTCACTCTGATGAGGGTATTTATCACAGCCCAGGAAGACGGACAACTCAAAACAGTTCGTGTGCAGGTAGCTGAAATCATTCAGACCTGAGAAAGACAGAAGAATTAGAGCAATTAGAGCAATATGGGTTTTATTTGACTATTTTCTTTCCTTTTTACTCTATTTCTGCATTTTTCTCCCAATTTGGCCATATCTAATTTCTTAGTTTCTGCAGACCTTGACCCTGACTGATAAGGGCCGTACTTTCCAACATGTGCTGTAGCTTCTTTTTCGCCTCCACAAGGCGAGTTCACACAGGGATCAGTATCGCATACTAAGATGCATCGACCAGCCAGCAGAGGCCGCAAGTGCAGCAGTGATGAGGAATCCATTTTGCCTTCCCTCCCTCAGACACAGCCTTCTCATGTCTTAAAAATTCCTAGGTCACATTACAGACGGCTTCTACCTAAAATCATTATCATCATACCTTGTTTTAGTAGAATTGCAGTGGCAACTCCCAAAATACTTACTTCCTTGAATGGGCTTCCACTTGGCACGGTTGACAATTCCCATCCCTCCTGTGGGGTCCTCGGTGTGGCATCCTCCTCGGAAGGTGTTGGTCATCGTACGGTGAGTAGAGGCATAAGAAACTGCCAACCAGCGAAACAAGGACTGGTCCTCAACCACTCTGATCTCCTCCTCTGACGTCTCCGCCTGTCCATGCCCCTCCGCTCCATAACCTTCTTCATTGTGCCCCTCTTGGTATCCTTCATGGTAACCTTCATGATCCCCCTCCGAGTGCCCCTCATGATGGTACCCTTGGTTCTCCCGATGGTACTCCTGGTTCTCCCGATGGTACTCCCGGTTCTCCTGATGGTACCCCCGGTTCTCCTGATGGTACCCCGGGTTCTCCTGATGGTACCCGTAGTTTTCTTGATGGTAGCCGTAGTTTTCTTGATGGTATCCATGGGATTCTTGGTGGTCACCATAGCCCTCCTGGTGGTCACCATAGCCTTCTTGGTGGTCGCCATAGCCCTCCTGGTGGTACCCTATGTGGAGGTAGGGATTGGGTTGTTCTTCTTCCTCTTCTCTTTCCTCCTCCTCGTACTGCCGCTTGCGTCGATTGGATCTGGGGTTCAGCTTCTTCTCCAGCTCCTCAGACTCTTTGGTGAGGCGTCGCATGTCGAAGGGGTAGGTGACCAGCCGCTCGCCACCTTGAAAATTGGCTCCTAGGACAAATGGGTAGGTTTCCATCCAGGAGACGAGGGCTCGTGTCTCCACGGCTAACTGCAACCAAGCACAAGGAAGGAGTCCTGAAATCAAATCTTACTAATGGTCTACCCTACAGTCCCTCCTCAAAATATCTAACTTTTGTTTCAGATCAGAAGTTGTAATACTCTACTCACAGGTCCATTGTCACTGAGATAGCCTTCAGGAATGGGCACATGGTGATTTGGGGTCAACTTGGGCACCATGCCCTTGTCGTCTTCATTCCATAATATAGTATTAAGGTCTGGGAAGTCTTTGAAGATGTCATGGCCGTCCTCAGTCCAGTGACCCAGTGTCCAGCTTCCCATTTCTGAGCCCTGAAACAACATCAGTAATGCTACATGTATTTAATTTGTTAATCATTTTATGAGAAGCCACCAAGCAGCAAGATACGACCCAGCAAACACGTGAGCATATGCTGATGCACAAGGGCCTTGCCTCAAGGGCCCAACAGTGTCTCTTCAGCAGTAGAATTTTAGTAAGGCGTGACTCTCGTCGTAACGCACCCTCTCGAAGGCTTTCACGTGGCCGTCGGGGTTGACCGAGGGTACGAGGTGAATGCGTATTCCATCCACTATGCGGCGCACTCGCGGGTTTCCGTCCTTGTACTCCTTACACATGTACTGCATCAGCATCAGGAGGAGTTCGCGACCCAGAGCCTCGTTACCATGGTACCCTGCCGTGTAGCGGAACTCCGGTTCACCTGAATTTTGGAGAATGAAAACCACAGAAATACGTTTTTAAGACCTGTTTGTTAAACGTCTTTTTTACACACATTGTTTATTTATCAGAGTAAATGTTAGTGGACATGTTTTGTTAGCTGGGGTGCATTGCACATAGCCAAAAATGTAATGGAACGCTAGAAATTCGGTGACCCCATCTTTAGCTCAGGTGACCCAACATGGGGACCTGACCCTAAAGTTGTGAACTTCTGCATTAAGGCAACTAGGAATCAGGAATTCCATCCATCACCCACAAAGAGAATAAGTTGTTATGCTCTCTCAGACTCCTGGCAGAAATAGCTATTTTACTATAATGCACATTTTAAATGACGGAGAGGCTTGAATTTAACTTGATAAAATAGTACAGAAACTTAATATAACTAAATAAAACACAAATATCATCATCAGTGGAGAGGGGGCACTTACTTTTTCACACCAGATCGTCTCTACACTCCTGCAGATCAGAACTGTTTGCTGTTACTCTGCTGTTTTGTTGATGTAAAGACTCACCAGTCTCATGGACACCAGGATTATCGCTGATCTCCATAGCATGGATGTCCAGACCTTTGGAGCTCCGACCCAGGCTGTAAAACCTGGTGATGTTTGGACACTCGTCTGAAACTGACTTCATGAACTGTGACGGTGACAGAAATCAGACCGAATCAGTCGAGTTTACATTTTCTAAGTGGGTTTAAGAACGCTGGTGTCGGTACCCTTGACTCGTGTATCTCACCTTCTCCATGTCCAGATAGTTATGGTACGTGTAGTCCAGGTCATCCCTAGGTGTCACTTCGTTCTGCATCTGGTACTGACTGAGGGGATCTGAGGCACAGATAGTATTAACATGATTGTTAGTGGTTAGTAAAGTGGCATTAATAGTAAATAATAAAGTGCCATCAGTGATTAATAAGTGGCATCAATAATTGATAAATGGCATTACTAGTTGATGAAGTGGAGTTAATAATGGCATCAGTAAGTGATGTGACATCAGTAATTGATAAAGTGACATCACTAATTAATGAAGTGGCATCAGAAATAGATGTGGCATCAGTAATTCATCAAGTGGCATCAATCATTGATTAAATTGCATTGGTCATTGATAACTGGCATCACTAATTGATAAAATGACATCAGTAATTAATAATGTGGCATCAATAATGGCATCAGTAAGTGATGTGGCATCAGTAATTGGTACAGTGGCATCAGTAAATAATAAAGTGGCATCAGTAATTGGTACAGGGGCATCAGTAAATAATTAAGTGGCATCAGTTGTTAGTACAGTGGCATCAGTAATTAATTAAGTGGCATCAATTATGGCATCACTAATTAATAAAGTGGCAATAAATGGAATAAATCAAATGGAATTAGTAACTATTAAAGTGGCATCAATAATGGCATCAGTAAGTAATAAATGGCATGAGTAATTGATAAAGTGGCATTAAAAGTTGTAACATGATCATTTGTGTGATTGTGTGACTCACCAGGAACTGGGCAGCCCAACACCTCCATCCTCATGCACATGGTGCCGTTCCAGCTCTGTGGCAGGATGCGGATGTACCGCGCCGCCACCGGCTCTATGAACTCTGACATCACCGGGGTGGTTTTATCAGAGTTCCCGAAAAACAGCTGAGAACAAAAACATCTAGATTTAATACGATACTCAGAACTCCACATACGTCCACATACTTTTGACCATAGAGTGTTTTTAATAAATATCTGGCAACCCACCCAGTCTGCGTAGCCATCACTGAGAACAGTCCAGTCCCGACTGTCATTACTGAAGGACACGTGGTAGGTGGTGACATAGTCGTTTCTGAAAGATCAAACACAGGTCAGCTATAGAATCACCATAAAACACACACACACACACACACACACACAAACATAAACACGTACATACATACGTACACCTACACACACATCTACACACACACATACAGTACATACACATCCACACACACAGCTACAAACACACACACACATAAACACACTTACATACATACACCTACACACACAGATACAGACATACATACACACATACATACATACATGTACACACAAAAACACACACAGCTACAAACACATACATATGTACACCTACACACACACACACCTTCATATGTACATACATACATACGTACACCTACACACACAAACACACACACACCTACATATGTACAAACACACATATGTACACCTACACATGCAGAACTACACATACACCCACAAACACACACAGAGAACTACACATACACACAAACATGTACACACAAAAACACACATACATACATACAGTATGTACACCTACACATACAAACACACAGACACACACTACAGTGTTGAGTATAATCGTATATCTGAATGTGCATCTCACTCTATGGGGTCGTCTCGTCCCTGTGTGATGACTCCAGTGAACTCGGTGAGTGTTCGGGCGTCCAGTTCGATCCAGTGGACTTTATCGTCCGGGTTTCCACACCAAGCTCCTCCGTTCATGTCATCATCGTCTCCAGACGCCTGAGCAGAAATATTTACACCTTAAACTCTTCAAATCACTCACACCAAAAAATACTGTGCAGTTATTCCTCCTGTTTAATGTGTGGCACGATTCCACAGCGGTAGTGTGGGTGCTACACAGCACAAGGGTCTCTGGGCCCTGGTTCAAACTATACCTCACATTCTGAAATGTTTAGCATATTCTCCCTGTGAGTGTGAGTGTGTGTTACCTGCATGTTAAGACGAGCTCTTTGAGGACCGTAGCGATGACCCATCATGGACGAAGTCAGCAGTTGGTCAGCGTCTATACAATGAGACTCCATTCCCAGAGGAGGACAGACTGGAGGGAATAAAATACAATCATTTATAATACAGAGCTTTATCGCCTGAATTTGGTATAAAACACCACTAATGGTGCTACTGGACTCTGGAGCAGTGGCATCATATGGTATTCTAACAGTTAGGCAGAGCAGATGCCAAGAGAACCGCTTAAATGCAGTGAACAATGACAGTACAGTGGACCAATGACTTGTGTGCTTCATTATTTGTGAGTACCCTCTTTCTGTTCAAGCCCTGCACAGAACCCTCGACCTTAAACCCATCCAAATCTTTCAGGATGAATCAGAATGCTGACTGCAAACCAGGTCTTATCGATCAACTTCTCAGACATTCTTGAGGATGAATGGAAGTTAATCCCCACAGTCGTGTTCCAAGATCTAGCAGCTTGAGCACACAGGCTTCACAGATGAGTGTAAGTTGGGTTTGCTGTAATGAGGGGGCAACTTGTCGGGTGTCCACAAACTTTTGACCACTGGTGTTGAACTTGTTCACATGGCACATCTGTGTCACTGGAATTGCCCAGTTGTTATCACTTGCTTTGGGGTGGCGCAGTGGCACAGATTGTACAGTGGGTGCTGCACGACCTGGGTTCAATCCTCAGCTCCGGTAGTTGTAGTTTTACTCATGCCCATCTGGGCTTTCATCCAGAAGATGGCTTGGCTGCTTTAAACTTCCCCTGGGTGCCATGTCGGACCCACCGCAACCCTGACCAGGACGTAGTTTGTGCAGATAAATGAAGGGTCGTGGCGCATACAGAGAGCCTGTTTTGTTTGGTTCACATCTGGTTCGTGAACAGTCTGGAATGCTTGAGTACACTTGAGAAGAAACAGCTGTGGAACTGAGACATGGACTTGGCAGGATCTCACCCAGGTCGGTGTTCAGAACAAACAGCTTTATTACTTTTTTATGCACCCGCCCCCCCTCATTTTCACCCCAATCTAGTCATATCCAATTCCCTGATCATATTTCACCTGTACAGTTACTGACCTCCACCACTGACCGAGGAGAACCATGACTAAAACACACCCCTCCAAACCTCCGAGACATGTGCAGTGCCAAGTTTTTTCCACCTATACCAGGCAAGTTCATATGGAGATCCGTATCGTGCACAGATCCCCATCATCCCCGTCTGATTGTGCAGTCACCATCGATCAGCCAGCAGAGGTCGTGATTGCATCAGTTAGATCGGTTACTCTAAAGTCCTAATAAATGTATGATGCCCTGTAATAGACCGGTGGGTCACTCGGGGTGTACCGTATTCTGACCAGGTGCATTTAAGTTGAAGGGTGGTGACAGAGAAAAAAAAATGATAGATGAAATCCGCACTTTTAGGTTCTTTGTAGACCCGTGGAGGTTTTTGGATCCGGCGCTCCTGTTCCTCGTGTTCTATCCTCCACCGCTCTTCTCTCTCTGCAAAGGAAAAAAAATACACAATCACAATCAGGGTCAGAAATCCCAGGGGTACGAGGGAGGTAGAGTTCTCCCACCCAATTTAATCATTGTAAAAATAACAATAAATACGATGCATAATAAAGACGGCTATAGTGCTCCACCTACAGGCCAGTCTTGGTATTACTGGTTGAACATATTAAATCTTTAACCCATTCACAGCAACTTTTGGTAGAAATGAAATGTATAAACTTATAAACTCAAAATAACCACTAACACATGCACAGACGAGTCCTGGTCACTGGATCTAACGATGCCTGGACTGAAGCTCGAACAAATCATCAAATAACACGTTCAGTTCTTCATCCAGACGACTCTGATTCATCAGATCCGAATCACTTCTTTGGTGCCTGTAGGACCTGGTCTGGTTGTTATAATGCTTAAAAACATCTGGATTTTCATTTCATTCATTCCCACTAACCTCTCCATCCAGGTCAAGGTTGTGATGGGTCCGGTGCCACATACAAACACGGGTACAGGCAGGTATGGGACCCTGGACAAGGTTGAAAGGCAACATACCTTTATATTTACTCACCCCTGTTTACCTATAAGGCAATTTAGAACAGCCAATCCACCTTCTGCAAATACAATCAAAACTAGCAAAGAGCTAGTGAAGTGGGTGCAACACAGGTTCAGTCCTTGTCTCTGTGAGAAAATAACGTGTGTAAAGGTGGCACTGGACCCATCGTGTCCCTGACCAGGTAAAGCAGTGGAATTGGGACACTAGATCATACACACATAGGCCTACACACATGCACACACGCACACACACACACACACACACACACACACAAGCTCCTACAAATTTACTCCCACACACACACTTTTCCACACACATATGCAACAGACACACACATACACATGAGCTCACACAACACACTCATACACACCCACACACACACTTTTCCACACACATATGCAACACACACCACACAAGCTCTTACAATTTACTCCCACACACACACAAAACACACATATGCAACACACACACACACACACACACACAAGAACTCCCACAAACGAAGTCCCACACACCCACACATACATGCACACCCCACACTATGTCCCACAAATGTACACACACCTACACTCCCACAAACACACTTTCTCACACACTTTCACACACGAGCTCTCACAAATGCTTTTACACACAAACACACACACACGTAATACGCAGCAGATTTTCAGTTGTGTGAAAAAGTAATTGCCCCGTGTTCTGTAGGAAGAACATACCAAACATCTAACAGACAGTAACCAGAGGTTTCACAAATAAGCTGAAGTTTTGAAACAGACATTTGATTCTTTTATGTAAATGATTATTAAAACGTTTCTTTTCTCTCTCTGTTCCAGTTGGGATTGTTGATCGTAACTCAGAACTGTTACGTCTCTCATGAAGCTTTTCCCAGTTTTAACCAAAAACGTGTGTGTGTGTGTGTTTTTTTTATTACATCCAGCCAACACACATACGCTCTTCTACTAGTTTGATTTGCTCTCTCTGTACATGATTAAATAAAAGCATTTGCTCTCCCAGTTCCAGTTGAACCTTCACCTCTCTGCCCGTTTCACATTCCAGCTCATAAAATCTGCACAGCATCGAGCTCTAAAAGCGTCCAAGTGTTCCTTATCAAATCCACCCGTCTTTAAACCTCAGTGTTTTTCTGAGGAAATATAAACACTGTTATTAATCCATCACGCCGCTCGGTTTGTTCACATCTGCAGACGCGCCGTGGGGGTCAAATTCAGTTCAGTTATTTTATTAATGACTTTTACATGCTGTTCCAAAATAAAGAGAATCCTACAAATCTTGTTCTCTACCCCCAGCCAACTGAGATGACACAGAAATGCGTGCAATCCATAATCCACAGGAGGCTTGAAAATGTTTTCCACACAGTATGAGGTCTGACAAACTAAATAGTTGCGAAAGCACGAAATACCAAAGCTAATCAAAAACTAAATCACCAAAATACAAGAGAGATTAGAGCTGAGATCAACAAGGCAGAAGCACCATATAGACAGGGTGCCCTTGCAGTCCATTGCAGAAACACACTATTACAGTATACAATCTGAGCAATTGAGGGTTAAGGGCCTTGCTCAAGGGCCCAACAGCAGCAACCTGGCAGTTAGAACAACCAGGTTAGAACAGCCAATCCACCTCATGCATGTTTTTGACAGATGTAAATAAAACTGTAGTAACTTGAAACCTGTAGAAAGAGAATGGAACCCAGGACCCATGACCCGTGCAGAACCCAGACACTGCAACTGTGCCACCATGAAAACAAAATACTAGCGTGGGTGCAAACATAGCAACATGGGTCCAGAAAACCAGAGTGGGTTTTTTACCTAGGTGTACTCCGGCTTCCGTCCACTCTTCAAAAGCATGCAGAAGGTAGATTGGCTGTTGTAAAATGTCTTTAGATATAAGTGTTTGTTTCCCTGTATTACTGGTGCCCTGTTAAGAGTGTATTTCTAGCTTTCACACACTGATAATAACCCTGGAACCAAATGTGCGAACCCTGGAACCTATCCTGTGAACACTGGATTATATGCCTTGAACACTGGAACCAAACATGGGAACACTGGAGTCAAACCTGGGAACACTGGAACCAAACATGGGAACACTGGAACCAAACATGGGAACACTGGAACCAAACATGGGAACACTGGAACCAAACATGGGAACACTGGAATCAAACCTGGGAACACTGGAACCAAACAAAAAAAGGGGGAACGTATTCTGTAAACACTGGAACCAAACACATAAACACTGGAACCAAATGGCATGTTTTAAGAGGTGGTCGTTAACCAGAGTAGAGGCAGAACCAACCTTCTTGTACACAGGGAAAACATGCTAAACTCCAGACATACAGTAACTGAAGCCAAGGACCAAACACAAGACTTTGGATCTGTGCTGTGTTTACACTACCTGCTATAGTGGAGGGGCCCTGACAGATCTGATCATTTCACATCTGTTTAACTATCTGAGTTTGGGAGGCTGTGTTAGAAGCTTTTTGTTATCACTAAGTCTCAGTGAAGTAAAGCTGGCTCGATCATGTGCAAACTAAACAGAAGGACAGAATGATGGATGGTGTACCTCTCTCCTCCTGCTTTGTCCTCTCCTTTTCCTTTTCTTTTTCTCTCTCCACTCTCTCCTGCTCTTCTTTCGTCTCTGAAAAACAAACATTACGAACTAATGAGAAACCCAAATCCAAGTTTACAGTAAATATAATTCATTTTTTACATTGTAAATCTAAACTACACTTATGAGCCAAATTATGGGAGCCCATCCGGCAAGAATCTGCATGGCGATGCCTTTTTGATAGCACTGGGGCATGTGAGGCTGAGAGATCTGTTAGATGTTCTGCTGATGAAGGTTCCTCAAAGTTCACATGTGTAATGCAGCAGATCTTATCAGAGTAAAGACCTGTGGAGCTCAGGCAGTCGTGAAGTACCCACAGGCAGCGGTCAGAGGAGGGATGAGCCACCAACCGCTGACAGGTTGTTGGGCGGCCAAGACTCATTGATCCCAGAGGACATGAATCCTGTGAAGTCTGGTTCGGACCAACACAAGATCCACACTGATGTCGTGAAAGTGTCACAACACACAACACATAGAACCCTTCTGTGCCAGTAAAAGTGCCCGTGCGACTCCTGTCCCGCTTCAAAAACACCTACAATGTGATGATCCACCTCACATCATACAGAAGACCAGCTGGTACCAGATACTACTGGTCACCAAAATGTAAATAGAAAAGTGGATTCTTAGTCTTCATGTTTTGGTTTAATTTCTTTATATCGTTTTGAATCTTTCTTGAAGGACTGAAGATTTGCGACCCCCGGCTCCACCGGACATGAAAGCAGTAATTAAACCCAGAAGTAAATGAGAGACGTCGCTAATGAAAGTGAACTTGAATTCAAGCAGAAGATAAAAAAAAACACGTTGTTGTTTGGGGTTTTTTTGCTTTGAAATTTGGTACCATGGCTTTAAAATCCCACATTAAAAACAAAGGACTTTTGTTCTCGTAAGATCAGAAGGTGTTTGTAGTAGCGAGTATAAAGCTGATGGTTTATTTACCGTGGCCGTAGTCGTACTCCTCATACCACTTGTTTTCATAGGTTGGAACTGCGGGTTCCTCTGTAACATCAAGAAAATAAAAAGCAGAGTTATTTTCCCTTTCTGATTTTCCAGTCATGTGTTTAGAGAAGAACTTGAGAAGCGTCAGAAGTTTCTTATGGCTCGTGAAGTGGATGCTTGTGCTGCTGTGCTACTGATGTCTCTGCCAGCCACACCGAGCAGTTCTCACTTTAATGTAGTGTTTAAAAACAAGCTCATAAAAGGAGTTTATTACAGACAATGTTTAAAAAATTAAGGAACATATTAATTTAGGAGGAACTTAAACACACCCTGTTTGAAGGTTGGACAGTAAACTCAGTCGTGGCGTCTTCAACCACATAAAATTGTCACCACATCTCATTTTTTAGTTTCTCAAAGACCTTAGTGAGCTTCTGACTCTGTGTTAGTTCTGATTCTCTAATAATATGTGTAAAAATTAATCCATTATACCTTAATATCTGTATCAGATTTGCATTTAAGACAAAATTTTAAATGCACTTCTAAGAAATATTTAAGGCATGTTAAGGACGCTTTAATCCAAAGCCACGTACAAGTGTGACTGAATACAAGGCAAACACTTGTTACTTGGCATTAGTGGGGCTTAAACCAGCGACCTTCCATTCAACAGTCAGAAGTGACCTGCTCCTGAGCCGCTGTGCCCCCACCTGGAGCAAGAACAAACCTACCTAGTCCTGTGTCAGTGGTGTAAATAATGTGATGTCTGAGAAAGCTAGTGTTGTATCCCTCCCTCGCACAGAGCAGCTTCCAACCCCAGATGATGGTGATATAAGGGTTCAAATGTATGATCTTGAGAGGATCAGGAGGATTTAGGAGGATTAGACAGAATTACCTGTAATAGTGTAACTCCAGTCAGCATCAGTAGGGCTGATCTCTTTACCGTCAGGCAGTGGAACTTTCTCCGCCAATTCATCTGTTAGTAAAGGAGACAAAGCTCTTTAAAGCTCACACTCTTGGTCAGTTCCAGTCTTTACTGCTCTGACTCTTGGTCAGTACCAGTGTTTAGGTCTCTGACTCTTGGTCAGTACCAGTGTTTAGGTCTCTGACTCTTGGTTAGTCTCTGGATTTAGGGCTCACACTCTTGGTTAATCACAGTCTTTTTAAAGCTCTGACTCCTGGTTAGTCTTAGTGTTTGTAGCTCTGACTCTTATTTATTCCAAGCCTTAAGGGTTGGTTAGTCTCAGTCTTTAGAGATCTAAATCTTGGTTAAACTCTGCATTTAGAGTTCTGCATATTGGTTAGTTCCAGTGTTTATGGTTCTAATCTTTGGTTAGTCTCAGTCTTTAAGACTCTGAATCTTGGTTAGTTCCAGTCTTTAGAGCTCTGACTCTTGGTTAGTTCCAGTCTTTAGAGCTCTGACTGTTGGCTAGTCTCTGCATTTGAAGTTCTGCATCTTGGTTAGTACTAATGTTTGTCATTTTAATCTTTAGTTAGTCCCAGTCTTTAGGGCTCTTACTCCGGCTTAGTCTCAATCTCTAGGGCTCAGACTCTTGGTTAGTCTCTGAGTTTAGGGCTCTGACTCCTGGTTAGTTCCAGTCATTAGGGTTGTGAATCCTGGTTAGTCCCATTCTTTGGGGCTTTAACTCTTGATTAGTCCCAGTCTTTAGGGTTCTCTAACTCTAACTCTTGGTTAGTCTCTAAGTTTAGGGCTCTGACTCTTGGTTAGTCCCTAGATTTAAGACTCTGAGTCTTGGTTAGTTCCAGTCTTTAGTGCTCTGGCTATCAGTTAATCCCAGTTTTATGGATTTGCTTATTTGTTGGTTCTAGTCTGACTCTTGACTCTTTGTTAGTCTCTGGATTTAGGACTCTGACCCTCATTAATTCCCAATCTTAAGGGCTCTGACTCTTAGTTAAATCCAGTCTTTTGGCCTCTGACTCTTGATAGGTCTTTAACACTCTGGTTAGTTTTTTTGTTTGTTTTTTTTAAAGCAGAATTGTATTTAAAATTAAATAGCTAAATAATTCTGTTTATACTTACAATACGCATCCCAGTAATCATCTTTTTCCTTGTCTTTGCCGTCAGTAACTGGGACTGTGGGTACTGGGTCATCAACCTTCCAGAAGTCGTCATCTTTTTAGAAATAAAGACAATGAGAAAGTAAAAGCCATAAAACATGTGCTTCATTTATTCTCCGTTAATGTCAGACAGGTATCGTACCTGTGTCGGGATATGGCTGCTCATATTCATCTATCGGGAGGTCTGTGGAAGGGTCTGTAGGTCTCTGTTCTGGTAAATCTACAGCTGCTGTGGTTTGGTACTCTGTGTAAAAAATACAGGGTAGAAATAAGTCGAGCTAACACATAAAAGAGATGGTTATTATTATTATCATTATTATTATTATTATTATTATTTAAAGCTGTTCTCTAACCTTCGTCCCAGTAGTCGTCTGAGAACGAATCCACATACTCATACTCATTTACAGAAGACGTAGTGGGTGGTAGAGTGGTGGTGGTTGTTGTGGTGGTGGGTGGTAAAGTGGTGGTGGGTGGTAAAGTGGTGGTGATCTCTTTATTCTTCTTTCCTTTCTTCTTCTTGTCTGTTTTGGGTTTCTTGGTGGCTTTTATGGCCTTCGGTTTGGGTTCCTTCGGTGGTTTGGGTTCCTTTGGCTTTTTTTCCTTCTTTTCTCTGCGAACTCTCTTCACTGGGTAGAAGTAAGAGAAAATAATTGAAATTGAAACACAGAAGTATGTGAAAGCAGCTGAAAATTCATGGGTTTTGTTCTTTTCTTTTGTTCACATTTATTGTCAGAATGTGCATTAAATTATTATATAACATTTGGTAGTTTTACAGTAAGGGAAGCCACCTTACCAACAATTCAATTCTTTAAAAACAGTGCCATGGTCAACTGGAAATGCTGTATTTTGTGAATATTGTGAATTGCAAATGTCTAGGAGCAACAACAGCTCAGCCGTAAAGCCACACACATATACACTAATCAGCCATAACATTAAAACCACCTCCTTGTTTCCACACTCACTGTCCATTTTATCAGCTCCACTTACCATATAGAAGCACTTTGTAGTTCTACAATTACTGACTGTAGTCCATCTGTTTCTCTGCATGCTTTGTTAGCCTCCTTTCACGCTGTTCTTCAATGGTCAGGACCCCCACAGGACCACCACAGAGCAGGTATTATTTGGGTGGTGGATCATTCTCAGCACTGCAGTGACACTGACATGGTGGTGTTGTGTTAGTGTGTGTTGTGCTGGTATGAGTCAATCAGACACAGCAGCGCTGCTGGAGTTTTTAAACACCTCACTGTCACTGCTGGACTGAGATGAGCAATAGATGAGCGATCATCTCTGACTTTACATCTACAAGGTGGACCAACTAGGTAGGAGTGTCTAATAGAGTGGACAGTGAGTGGACACGGTGTTTAAATATTCCAGCAGCGCTGCTGTGTCTGATCCACTCATACCAGCACAACACACACTAACACACCACCACCATGTCAGTGTCACTGCAGTGCTGAGAATGATCCACCACCTAAATAATACCTGCTCTGTGGTGGTCCTGTGGGGGTCCTGACCATTGAAGAACAGCATGAAAGGGGGCTAACAAAGCATGCAGAGAAACAGATGGACTACAGTCAGTAATTGTAGAACTACAAAGTGCTTCTATATGATAAGTGGAGCTAATAAAATGGACAGTGAGTGTAGAAACAAGGAGGTGGTTTTAATGTTTTGGCTGATCGGTGTATATCGGTTACAGCACTCATTACTGAGTTCCAAACTGAATCTGTTAAGCAGGAGCTTCTTGGTTTGGAGTTCAACACTCCTCAGACACACATGAAATCATCGGGTAAAGTGATGCACAGCACACCGATGTTGGACTCTGGAGCAGTCAAAACACTTTTCTGTAGTCTGACATGTATTTAAGCGTGTCCATCTGTGGAAGACGGGCGATTGTGAGGAAAATCCCAACAGTTATATTTTAAATTCTGGTGTAAAGCTTCCCAGATGAGTGGCAGCTGGTATTAATGCTGGACAGATACAAGTTTCCTGAAATGTTACAGTGATTTAGGGTTGAACAGGAAGCTTCTGCTGAATCCCATGAGAGGAATCAGTGAGGATGATTTATTCAGGTCTGACCTGTAAAAATTTCACTGTCCTGCTCGATGAATCAAACTCGAGTGAGCAGAAATAATTGAGAACGCAAAGTTCCGTTCTGCACGAGGAGCAGTGACTACATTTTAAACCCAGCCAGTCTGGAAACCAGTCCAGTCCAGTCCAGTTCAGAAAGATTCCTTTTCCTCATGCTGGACTTCACTACTGGCGTCTGGTGCCAATAATGTTTTTTTTTTTCCGGCTGCTCCTGTATTCAGGGGTCGACACAGCGGGTCATTCTGGTATGCATACCTGAACTGGCACAGGTTTATCCAGCATAAACAATAAAAAATCTGACGTGTGCCAGGATTTTAGAAACACAAACCAAATATTCAGCACACTGTACTCGAGGTTATTTGCATTTCAGATTTAAAAAGACAGAAAATAGCTTGTAAAAATAGATTAATAGTTTTTTGTTTCTTTTTTAATTGTATATTTGTTTTTAAATTCACCAGAGCCACGCCTCATGTCTGAAGTTTGGTTTTCACTCTTAGTTTTCACTCTTAGTTTTCACTCTTAGTTTTTAAGGCTTATGCAGTAAACAAGAAAGCATTGTACTACATCTGCATCACACCTAGGTTAAATGCAAAATTTACAGCCTTGAAGCTTCCATAAACAAATGTTAAAATGGAAACACACAAGAGCAACCACAGCTCAGCAATAAAACCACGCAAACACTAACTGCCAAGTTTCAAACTACCTCAGGAAGCAGCCTCCATACATGAACTGCTCATGGATTAGGGTTCTATGACTGAGCAGCCCCACACGGAAATGTAATATATGACATATATGTCCTTACATCAATAATGGTTTTATCATATCTGTTATCTGTAAGGTGATATATTATTATGACATCCATGTATCCTGTGGATCTATGTAGATGTAAGTTTATAACATATATGAAATACCCATAATAAAAGTGTGTATGCACATATATTAAACATATCTATAGAATTCATTTTTATATAGTATTATATGTTGTATCCATATATATACAGTGTATCACAGAAGTGAGTACACCCCTCACATTTCTGCAGATATTTAAGTATATCTTTTCATGGGACAACACTGACAAAATGACACTTTGACACAATGAAAAGTAGTCTGTGTGCAGCTTATATAACAGTGTAAATTTATTCTTCCCTCAAAATAACTCAATATACAGCCATTAATGTCTAAACCACCGGCAACAAAAGTGAGTACACCCCTAAGAGACTACACCCCTAAATGTCCAAATTGAGCACTGCTTGTCATTTTCCCTCCAAAATGTCATGTGATTTGTTAGTGTTACTAGGTCTCAGGTGTGCATAGGGAGCAGGTGTGTTCAATTTAGTAGTACAGCTCTCACACTCTCTCATACTGGTCACTGAAAGTTCCAACATGGCACCTCATGGCAAAGAACTCTCTGAGGATCTTAAAAGACGAATTGTTGCGCTACATGAAGATGGCCAAGGCTTCAAGAAGATTGCCAACACCCTGAAACTGAGCTGCAGCACAGTGGCCAAGATCATCCAGCGTTTTAAAAGAGCAGGGTCCACTCAGAACAGACCTCGCGTTGGTCGTCCAAAGAAGCTGAGTGCACGTGCTCAGCGTCACATCCAACTGCTGTCTTTGAAAGATAGGCGCAGGAGTGCTGTCAGCATTGCTGCAGAGATTGAAAAGGTGGGGGGTCAGCCTGTCAGTGCTCAGACCATACGCCGCACACTACATCAAATTGGTCTGCATGGCTGTCACCCCAGAAAGAAGCCTCTTCTGAAGTCTCTACACAAGAAAGCCCTCAAACAGTTTGCTGAAGACATGTCAACAAAGGACATGGATTACTGGAACCATGTCCTATGGTCTGATGAGACCAAGATTAATTTGTTTGGTTCAGATGGTCTCAAGCATGTGTGGCGGCAATCAGGTGAGGAGTACAAAGATAAGTGTGTCATGCCTACAGTCAAGCATGGTGGTGGGAATGCCATGGTTTGGGGCTGCATGAGTGCAGCAGGTGTTGGGGAGTTACATTTCATTGAGGGACACATGAACTCCAATATGTACTGTGAAATACTGAAGCAGAGCATGATCCCCTCCCTCCGGAATCTGGGTCGCAGGGCAGTGTTCCAGCATGATAATGACCCCAAACACACCTCTAAGACGACCACTGCTTTATTGAAGAGGCTGAGGGTAAAGGTGATGGACTGGCCAAGCATGTCTCCAGACCTAAACCCAATAGAACATCTTTGGGGCATCCTCAAGCGGAAGGTGGAGGAGCGCAAAGTCTCGAATATCCGCCAGCTCCGTGATGTCATCATGGAGGAGTGGAAAAGCATTCCAGTGGCAACCTGTGAAGCTCTGGTAAACTCCATGCCCAGGAGAGTTAAGGCAGTTCTGGGAAATAATGGTGGCCACACAAAATATTGACACTTCAGCAACTTTCACTAAGGGGTGTACTCACTTTTGTTGCCGGTGGTTTAGACATTAATGGCTGTATATTGAGTTATTTTGAGGGAAGAATAAATTTACACTGTTATATAAGCTGCACACAGACTACTTTTCATTGTGTCAAAGTGTCATTTTGTCAGTGTTGTCCCATGAAAAAATATACTTAAATATCTGCAGAAATGTGAGGGGTGTACTCACTTCTGTGATACACTGTATATATATATATATGTTTCTGAGTATAAATAATTATATATGTTACATACAAAAGCATACATATTTCTATAGGCCACAGATATATGTCAATATATAAAATTGCTCCAATTTCCAATAGGTTTATTATATAATTTGCACAAATTTGGGCATATATTTTATGTATATGTACATGTATACATGTATATATGTATTACATTTGCGTATGGGGCTGAACGCACGTTTTATATCACCCTGTGCAATCCTAAGCAAGAGCTGGAGTGGTCTAAAGCAACCAACATTGGACTCTGGATTTGACAGATGCCAGGAGAAGACTGTCTGCTTGAAAGCATAATGCTAACTGTAAATTTTACAAATGGAGAAGTGACGATTTGGTGCTTTTTTATAGCACACAGTGACAGAACAATGAGCGAACACCCTTTCATTTCAGCATCCAAAACCTCTGAAGTGAGCTCCATATAGAAAAGCATCAATGAGTTTAATGTGGAGCTTTACTGGACGTCACAAATCCCTGATCCCAACCCTTGACAACACCTCTGGGATGAATTGGAATGCTGAGCGTGACCTCACTTCTGACCTTGGGTCTGAATACTGAACCGTCCATGCAGAGTGTGTTTAGATTTGAACTTACAGCCGACCTGCAGGTTGATCTCAGCCTGTGCAGCGGCGTGTTTGTTCTCGGCTCTGCACGTGTAAATCCCGGCGTCCTCGAGCGTGGCCGAGCGAACGGTGAGCGAGCAGCTCGACTCGTCACGTCTCTGAGCTTTGACGTTTTCCTGGTTGTCTCCGATCCTCTCTCCGTTAGGGCCAAACCACTTGATATCATCCACTGTTCCACTCACTGGAAGAGAAATTAACACTTGAATGAGGATTTTTGAGGAAACATTTGAGGAAGCATGACAATATTTTCAGTTTGTTACAGTCTCACCTGTACAGACGAACTCCTGGCTACGTCCGGCCCTGATCTGTCCGTGTGAGGGGGTTATCACCACCTGTATGGGTCCTGGGAAGGAGAAAAGGACGACAGTGTTTATGCTGGTTTTGTAAGCTTACAGTCATGTGTCCACATACTTTTGGCCGCAGAGTGCATCTTAAACCTGCCCAGTCTGTGTAGCATCTGTAAATGCACTCAGCCTCATTTATTTAGACGTGTGAGTAATTAATGCTCAGTAAAACCTCGTCCCTCCTGCAGGACTCGTTACTCCGAGGTTTAAACAGACGATCAGGAACCACAGAGAGACTCGCATGGAAAATTCATCTGGTTTGTTGTGTTCTTTTAAACCCAAGTCCTCCCTCCACCATATTTACAGAGCAATAATCAGTTCCACTCACTCACAAACCCTGTGTCCCAATAATTATATCAGCCCACACTGGAAACATACGGAAAGTTTCATTTTCCACTGCTGATGCAGCTCGGTGTGCGAGGATTTGCTTTTCACATCAGATCATATTCAGAGAGAGCTATGTAGACAAAAGTATTGGGACACCCAATATATGTTTTAGCCATAACACTTGTTAACAGGAAATTATATGCTTCCAACTTTGCAGCAATAGTTTAGGGAAGGTCATGTGTACAGAGTCTGGACCTCAGATCACATAGTGGTCACTTTAAGAAGGTCCAAAAGCTCATGATCAGGTGTCCAAATACACAAATAAAATAAACAAACAAACGTCTAGTAAACGTCTGAGGCGATCTGTATTATTTATATGGTTTTGGAATGAGCTGCCCGACTAACTCATGGTCAGGTGTCCACATACGTTTGGAAATACAGTGTATGTGTGTAAAAAGTAGGATTTATTCTACTGTAAAAGTCCCTAAAAAGACATTTGAGTGCTTTACACCATGTGGTTTTTATCCATTTTTGCTCTGGTTTCCATCACATCAGCCCAAGCTCCTCTGCCAGCAGGTCCAGTGAGTTCATTTTTCCTGGATCTGTGGAATAAACTGGAACTCCTTTGTGAGATAAACGCTGATAATGTTCTTCCAGAGTGCCTCCTTTTACAGCAAATGAATCAGATAGAATAAGAGAGGCATATTTATTAATCCTGAAGGAAAGCAGAAACTAGAACCTACTAGAACCTCAAGACTACAACAGAAGCTTCGGACAGTTCTGGAAAATTGAATATGTAGTGTTGTTGCCTTTTTATTTCTTTAATGACTGGTGGATCAGTGGTTAAAGTACTGAAGAAGACTGGACAGCTGAAGGTAAAATACCACCACCAATAACACAAGGTCCTTAACTCCTTCAGCTCCTTTAACTGTGTCACATTTGTACATCACTTTGGTCTTTTAGAAGGAACCATGAATCAAAAACTTGGTTAAAATGATCTGAAAATGCCTTGTTAATGTAATAATTTAGAAACAAATTGCCAGGCCGCTCAGGTGGCGAAGCGGTAAAAACACACGCTGGAACCAGAGCTGGGATCTCAAATACATCGTATCGAATCTCGGCTCTGCCTGCCGGCTAAGGCTGAGCGGCCACATGAACAACGATTGGCCTGTTGTTCAGATATGGGCGGGACTAAGTCGGATGGGGTCTCTCTCCCATGACTGGTGCATTTACGATCTCTGCTGGCTGATTGATGGCGCCTGCACAGAGATGAGAAGAGAGTGCTCTCAGGGTGTGTCTCTCCGTACACAACGCTGAGCTGCACTGCACTCATTAAAGTGTAGGTAAAAAGATGCATACGGCTGCTGCCCACGTGTCGGTATGGGCGTGGGTTAGCTTCGTTCTCCTCAATCAGAGTGTGGATCAGCATTGGTGGAGAGGTAGCATGACGCAATCTGGCAATTGGACGCGCTAAAAAGGGAGAAAATGCATAAAAAAAGAAAGAAAATATAGAAATGAATTGCCAGACCTCAAAACCTGGCAACCTGGCCATGACTGGACTGGGTACAAAAAGGGTAAAAACATGTAAAGACACAAAAGAAATAAACAAAATAATGTAAGATAATTAAATCCTTCTGCCGAGGTTGAGTCAGTAAATATTTCCGGACCCTCTGAGACATTTTTCCACTGTCGAGACGTTTCGATGTGCCACTAGAATGACTCACTGGTTAACAGGACTGCAAAACACTAGAATAACTGTCTGTCTCCAAAATGCTTCAGGCCGTCAAATATTCAACATCTGGACTGGATTTAGGACGTTTTTTCACCTCTGTGGGTTCAATAACCTTAACATTTCTCCTGCTAACAGGTGCAGTATGTCGGTGTATCTGGACCCGTGAACCTGTTTACCTCATTTACAGACAGTTAGATCAATACTTTACTGTCCCAGAGCTTCAGCAGCAGCCAAATCATGCCTGCACGTTTCTTTTTATATATAAGGCATCAGAATAAATAAAATCCCACATATGGAAGTTACAGTGAGCAGAAGAAACCGACCAATCCAAGCTGCATATACCTCATTTCTTCCAAGACTAATAAAACCACTACATCTTCTACAACTTCTTACAAACGCTGGGAATGGAGCATCACGAAGCAGCTGAACACGCTCGTCGGAGAGCACTAACTCGTACTGTGTACACAGTAATGATGGAAGAACGTCTGCAAACCTTCTGTTATTGTCTTGATTTGGTTTGATCCAATTCAAAGCGACAGCAGATCAGATTAGCCTGAAAACAAACGTCTAATTTCCTTGTACTGTACTTCATATTATTAAGACGTCCATAAAAACATGGATTAACATGGAGTCCTGACCTCAACCCAACCTCTGTCCCAACTTTTTTTGCAACATGTTGCAGCCATCGAATAAATAATAAAGAATAAAGTTCAGGTTTGTGTTCTGTGTCACGAGGTGAATGAAGTGTCGCTAATATGGACAAAAGTATTGGGACTGTCACTGTCCCCAGCTACAACAATTGCTAACATGTGAAATAAATCAGTGATATAAAGGAAATGATGTGCTTCTAACTATGCAGCAACAGTTTAGGGAAGGCTCTCTCCTGTTTCAGCAGGACTGTACACCTGTGCATATAGTAAGCTTTATAAGGACATGAAGAAAAGCACAGAGCCCTGACCTCAGCATGAGTGCCTAGCTATACAAATACTGTCATTTCATCACTAAATGGACACAAATTTCCACAGACATACTGTAAAGTCTTGCGAGAAGCCTTCTCAGAAGAGCGGCTGTTGTTCTAGCTGGAAAGATCTCACAGAGGTCGCTCTATTTAATACCATTCGTTTTTGAAATGGGACGTCCGACAAGCTCATGGTCAGGTGTCCAAATACTTTTGGCCATTTCATGTGTAGTTAACTGTAAGTATCGTGCTCCACACTTACTACAAAATCTTTATATAATTCATATTTTACTTTACAATATTTCTCTAGGCTTGATGTAGAGAAGAGATCAAGAGAGGAGAAATCTGACGACCCTGGAGGCCGCGACTACACACAGCTCCACTTCATGACCGTTATGAATTTAGCTCTGCACGTTACCTGCTTCAGCTCTGCTCTTCTTCTCCTGCTCATCCAGCTGTGTTCCTCCCTTCACCGTTCCTGCGAGAGCCCAGATGTGGAGCAGCAGCAGCAGACCGAGCAGGGAGGTCCGAGAGCGAGGGGTCTGTGATGGGTGTGGAGCCATGGCGCTCCTGTAACCACGCTGCCGAAGCTCTCCACAACCACACTGCAGATGGAGGAGGAATGGAAAGAGGAGACTGGAAAGAGAAAGCATGAAGGGCTGCGATAATGTAGGAGGAGAACGAGGGGCGGCTGGAGGAGGGTCCCGGACAGAGAGAGAGGGAGACAGAGGGGTTGGGTTTGGACTTCCTGCGCCTCTGTTGTTCATTATCCAGACAGACAGGTGAATAAACAGAACGTCAGGTTTTACTCCCAGACGTCTACAGACAGAAATACGTCCACAGATCTGGAGCTACACACTCAGGGAGGAAAGCTTGTGAATTTATGGTGATGTTTCCAGAAATTAAGGCCCATTTCTTCTCTAATATTCTCTGTATAAACAACAGCACCAGTTCTGTCAGGTAAGGGTCCCACCAGGGCCCAGACGTCCACCAACTGGTTCTCCATCAGCTGGTTTTGGTGCTGATCTTGGTGTTCCAGTGTTTTCACAGGCAATCAGAGCTGCAGAGCTTTTTTATACTATAATTTGATCTAAATTTAGTCATAGCCATTTCTTACCTGTTAGGTAAATGTGCCATGACAGGTACCAGTTTGAGACAGTAAGAGCAAGCACACATTTTCTCCCAGAGTCACATGAAACTGCTGCATTATTTTATATCTGCTGCTTTTGTAGCGTCATCACAAGGCTGAACACACTTAGAGGAGAGCCCTAACTCTCATACAATAACAACTCTTCAGCCATGCTTTCAGCACAGGCGCCTCTATCTGCTAACCAGGGTCCTTACACAGCGTTTGAAGACCCCACCCACTTAGTCCGGTCATCCCACCCAGCAGACACGGTGGCCAAATAGTGTCTGCTGCAGGCACTGCTAATTGTGCCCACTAGATGGCGCCCAGTCGACCGGTGGCAGAGCTAAGATTTAAACAGAGGTGTTCAGAATCTCGACGCTGGTGTGCTAGCGGAATATCCCGCTGCGCCAGCCGAGCGCCTCACCAACTTTTTAATGCCAGCAGCAAAAAAATTTGTTGGTTGAGCTTGTAGCCACTGATGCGCCGCTGCTTTCACATCATCATCACATGAAAATCTTCTTTCCCTTAAAGCTTCTTTGATCGTCTACAAAGGTGGAAATCAGATGGAGCGAAATCCGGACTATAAGCGTCTCTCAGTCTCTCAGACACGACCGATTACTCCTCCTCCTCCACTTATAACCAACATATAAACCAAAGTGAGGAAACTTTTGGAAGATCCCTCATACTGTCTTTATATTTATTAAGACGTCTGTAAAAACATGGACTGATTAAGGAACTCCAGTGTCTGATTTATTCTTGGAGTATTTTTCCACTCTCTACAGAAGAGTCTCTTCTCAGGTTGAGGTCGGACAACTGGCAGGAGGTCATGAGATCTCAATTCACCCAAACGCTGCCATGTTACCCCACTGCTGTGCCCTCTCCATCATCATCAAGCACTCAGCTAATCGGGTTCTATTCCTTGTTTCCTTCCAAGCACAAGTCTGGCTGGTCCTACACGCTCTGCTCGTGCTGGACCTATTGTGCTGCTTTATCCTCTCCTCGGTGCGCGGGGTTAAATTTTGGCTCTGGTGGTTAGAAAGTGAAGATAAAATGAGGAAGAGATCATGTGGACCAGATCAAAGAAAAGAGGAAAATGAAGAAAAAACTAAAAAAGTGGAAGGAACGGGTTTCTATCAGGAGGTTCTAAGGGCTCGAATGGAGGAAGGAACCAAATTTTACACCCCTCAGAGATACACCCCTCACTTTAGTGTTTAATCAGTCTCTTTTTTATAAGAGTTAGATTAAGAACTGAGCAATAATAAAGATATTAAACAAATGGGGGTAAAAGCAAGACAAAAAAGGAAAAAATAAAAAAAAAGAAATAAAGACAATCAAGAAAAACTCAAATAAAAGCAAAAAAACAAAGAAAAATACATTGTAAAGAAAGAAAGAAGTGACGAGTCTCTCTCTGATGTTACTGTACTTACTGGAAACCACAGAGGAGCTGCTGTGTTTTATTTCTCTTAAGGTAGAACCAGTGGTATTAGAAAAGAAGACAAGGAGAAATTAGATGCAGTGTTGTATTTCTCTTAAGGTGGAACCAGTAACATTTTATTTCTCTTAAGGTGGAACCAGTTAAATTAGGATAGAGGATGAAAAAAAGAAAGATGAGGAATTAGATGCAGTGTTGTATTTATCTAAAGGTGGAACCAGTTGAATTAGGATAGAGGAGGAACCAGATGAATCAGCTGCAGTGTTTTATTGCTCTTAAGGTGGAACCAGTAACATTAGGATAGAGGATGAAGAGGAATCAGCTACTGTGTTTTATTGCTCTTAAGGTGGAACCAGTAACATTAGGATAGAAGATGAAGAGGAATCAGCTACTGTCTTTTATTGCTCTTAAGGTGGAACCAGTGAAGTTGGGATGCAGAAGAATGCTGGGTTTGGAAGTACCAGTACAGTTTCTATAGACTATCCACACATCTGGCTCTGAGCTGCCTGATCACATACAGCTGTGCCAACCTGGCACACCCCTCAAGAGCATTTCTGCACTCATGAATAAGTGTGTGTGTGTGTGAGAGTATGTGTTTATATGAGTATCTCTGTGTAAGCGAGTGTGTATATGTGTATGAGTTTGGGTATCTGAATTTGGAGGCCGAGTGTGTTCGCCATGGCCGTGTGAGGTAACTGTAGGACCCCTGAGCAATGACTCTGTACATGACTCAACAGCTCAGTGCAGATAAACCAGTCATGCAAAAGTTTGTACACCCCCTGCTTGCTCAATTTCCATGTTTTGTCACTTTTAAAAGAAACAAACTGTGTTTAATACATTTATAAGAATATAATTTATTTATTTAAGGAAAAAAGCTATACACCACCAACATTACTGGTGTAAAACTGATTAGAAATCTCACTTCAATCTGTGTTTGTAGTTCAGACGTGTTTAACAAGCTTAGATTGTTCCTTTACTTTTGAGGGGCACATTAATTTAGATCCATCGCCCTCTAGTGGCACCAGATACACACGCACCAAACATCCCCAGTCACCAATAGACCCATTCTTCCAACTAGCACTGCTTTCTCTCTCTTTTTCGGGCCCCCTTCACAATTATTCACACCCCTGTTAAAGATGTTTATAAAAATGGTTCTTAATGTCGTGCTGAAACAGTACAGGGCCTTCCCTAAACTTCTGAAAGTGGAAGCACATAATTTCCTTATATAATCGATTTTTTCACACCTATTAGCAACTGTTGTGGCACATGAATTCAATATTTAAAAGGAGTGTCCCAATACCTTTTGTCCATACAGTGTTTACTCACTCACTTTCTTAACCGCTTATCCAATCAGAGTTGCGGTTTGCTGGAGCCTATCCCAGCTTTTCAATGGGCGCAAGGCACACAGTAACACCCTGGACAGGGCACCAGTCCATCGCAGGGCACACACACACACACACACCCATTCACCTATAGGGCAATTCAGTGTCTCCAGTTGCAACCCGACTGCATGTTTTTGGACTGTGGGAGGAAACCGGAGCTCCCGGAGGAAACCCACGCGGACACGGGGAGAACATGCAAACTCCACACAGAAAGGACCCGGACCGCCCCGCCTGGGGATCGAAACCCAGGTGACAGTGCTACCCACCGAGCCCCCCAAAATAAAGAGGTCACACAGAATCTTCAAACACTCGACTGCTTGTGTTGTTATTGAATTGTTTTTATTATTCTGTGCACGAAAACATCACTGTACATCAAATATCTACTGAAATAAAATCTATATAAAAGAATCGAACATAAACGTGAATATAGTGCAAGAGCTTTTCATTCTGAATATCTAATCCATCCAGGAGGATTCCGATTCACTCTGTTGGGGATGAGATTTCAAATTTCGGATTTCAAACTGGCATTGATCCTAAGAGTGTGATGATAATCAAATACACAGTATCATGTGCACCACAAACCGTGTGGTCTTCATTATGAATGAAGCATTAGATGCACTATTATCGTGTCTTTCAACTATTATTTTAGATTTTGGTTTTTATTCAACTTTTATCACTTTATCAGACTGTGAGAGTCACTGTTAGGGCAGTGGTAGTTAAGCGTGAAGGGTACTGGACTAGTAATCTAAAGGCTGCCGAATCAAAGCCCCACCACGACACTATTGGACTCCTGAGCAAGACCCATAACCCTTGATTAATTGCATTGTATTCAATTATAATCATAAGTTGCTTTGGAACAACAATATTTTGCCAAATTCCACATGTTGACCCCCTCCGATCTGGCCTTTCCTTTATCAGCAGGCGCCTGACCAGAGACTCAAACCCGGGTCTCCACAATAGTGTAAATAGAAACGTGTCCAGCTGTGGTAATTCAGCCCAAGAAGGTTCATTAACGACCTCAGCATGCTGATATATAATATCAGCAGGTGCTTGATCGGTCTTCTGCTCGTCCAGCACAAGAAACCGCTTCATGAAAGCATTTCTAACAATTTAGGTGCGATACGCTGAACTCTGCACCCCTGATCGTACCTGAAAAAGTCCGGTGAGAAAGTGATTAGGATTAAAAAGTAACACGCCACTTCGAGCGGAGCTGCATACACGATTTATAATGTGTCTTATGCATAAGAATGAACAAATAAACAAATAGACAGAGCTCTGTTCATATAGAACAGTGTCGGATAAAGATTAGAGACGCACCCTGGCTAACAGCAGCGTGGTGCTGCACTGACTTGGCTCGTTTCTGGATTGTTATGTCAGGTTAAAAGTCATTTTACTTCCATTGATTGGCTAAACGCAGGAACTTTTGCTCTAGGATCCGTCGTGGCACAAACGTCACAGTGCACCGCATGAATCCAACAGAGCTCTATAATAAAATAAAGACTGAAAAGCACAAACCGAATGTGCTTCAATTAATGTTTTCAAATAACTGATTCGTTAAGGTGCTCGGGTGGCGCTGCCATCCAGGGATCCACATCCAGTCATCCACATAAACACATGACTTGGTGTGTCTGGGGGGCGGGGGTGGCTGACTGGGATCGGTATCGCATATGGAGAGTAATGCACTGCTCTCCGTTATACATCTTCTCTGTGCAGTGCCTCGATCAGCCAGCAGAGGCCGCAACTGCAGCAGCAATGAGGATCCGCAATAGCACGTCTACAAGCTGAGATTCGATCTTAAGATCTCAGCATTAGCCACCTCAAGTCGTGGCAATAAGCAACCCAGAAATCCACAAGTATAGCACAGCCGCTCTGTGCTGCGTCCTGAAGAGTCGGTGCTTTACACCAACACACTGTTGACTTAAAAGAGCAGAGCTGCTAAGCTGGCAGTGAATTAAAAATGTGCTGCCGATTCCCAGTCAAGATCTTCTCAGTTAGATCTTGCTAAACACTAAACGTATAAAACTTTGTAGACATGCCGGACCTAATTTGGTCCCTCAAGCTGAATTTCCAACCTAAAATTCTTTCCTAAAGCTGCTAATCCAGAATGAATTCCTAAATTAGGTCCGTATTTAACACAAACCGCACAATCATAACCACAGCACGTACATCCAGCGCTCGGCGTTAGTGCTATATCAGTCAGGAACAGTTGCATTAACGACGGTCGGTGTTTGCCCCGGCCAGACGACTTCGAACAAGAAAACGAAAACAACAAAACGACTAAATACTGGATCCTACATCACTAGCACTAATCGTCATGCTAGCAACATGAGCTGCAAAAAAAATTACGCTTGACCAGAACTGGACGGAGGAAACCAGTCGGCTGTTGGTTAGCTGTTCGGATTGATCCGACGTGGCTCGAGACACGAACTGCTCTGAAGAAATGAGCTTAACGGTACCTGGTAATCTCACATGAGATTGAGATGAATTAAACTACATATCCCATAATGCATTGCAAATCCATGCTCTATATTGCTTTCTGTACTCTTTTAGTGTTCTGTGATTATTGTACATGATGCAGTCTGTCTGGATACAGAGTTTTATTTAATAACACGCTCATTCGAGACTAATCAGACTAAATTTGAATGTCTACAGGAGCCTCGACCTTCATCAGCAGCCTGGTAGCTGAATCTAGGGGGAAAACGAGTGCCATTTTACCTCAGGAACCTCAGTGTGGAGCTCTGTTAGGACGTTCCGTCCAATCGTATCTTGTCTGTGTCCTTATGCACACCCAAAATATACAGACGGGTCTGAAAAATACATCTCAGAACCTCTAGCATCTCAGCACAAGGTCAAGAACAGACCGAGGGTCCGACAGGGAGGGTTACGTATGTATATAAATCATACACGCCGCCCCTCCTTGTGGGTCTCAGATGAGTCGGGCCTCTCCTTCCATCTCAGGAGGAAGTTCACACACTCCTGTGAAGTGCATCTTGCCCTGCTTGGCTCCCTGATGGGACTCGCTTTCACTGAGGGAACGATTGCTGTGGGTCAGCAGGTCGGGCGAGGTGTGCTGGTCGGTCCTGGCCTGTCTCTCCTGCAGGAAGCAGTGAAGGCGCTTGAGGAGCTGCTTCGGGTTCCTCTTGGCGTACAGCTCCACATCTGTGTGGGACGGATTTTCACAAGTAACCTTAATGTTTGCTTATTAACAAACAGGCTAACTGGTTGGTCATGCTAGCGCCAGGCATCCTGGTAAAAGAGAGGCTGGAGTGAGCCTAACCACAACGACAGTGAGTGTTACCTTTGAGCACGTAGCCGGAGTCGGAGATGGTCTTCTTCTGGTTCTTCCACTGTTCATACAAGTGCAGGAACGTGGCCACATAGAAGTCGTTCAGCACCCCGACCACCTGCTGCCGGCGGTTACACTCCCTAAAACACACCGCCGAAAAGACTTTACACCATCATCATCTAAACCAGAACATCAAGCTGAAATCAACTGTGTAAAACATTTAATTTTATAGCCCTGATAGCAAAAATGTGGCTAAAAAACCTGAACTTAATAAGAAGGGGTGTCCAGATACTTCTTGCCCCTTTAACACGTTTTTAGTTGCATGATTACAGACTATCTATCTGCAGCAGATAAATAAATGATACGATGTGAGTTGAAGGTAAAACTCTGCTTCAAAATCACATTCCAGAACTTTCAAGGCCTTTTCAAGCGTTATCGTTCAGTCTGAAGGGCAACACACGAGTGTGTACTGACTTGGACAGCACCTCCTCCCTGAGAGCGTGCAGGGCGATGCGGGTCATGTTGATGGACATCACGCTGAATGGAAAATTCTGAAAGAGAGAAAGAGAGAAGGTCAAGTTACAGCAAAAGGACATTCTGTGACTTTAACTGTTCATAAAAATGCTATAAATAAAGTAAATGTCCAGTGCCGGCAGAGCTGAAGTTTGATTAAACAACCAAATATAAAACAAAACGAGTTTAATCCATAAATAACGATCAATACACTGTTTGTCTGAGCTGAGAGAAGTGATACTCAGTAACGTGATGCCGGTACGATGAAAAAGCTGTGCCGTTATCAGACACATCATGTGGTTGGATTTATTTGTGATATAAATGCATCAATCATGATGTCCATG